>NC_041391.1:678703008-678717509 GCF_002162155.2 Triticum dicoccoides
ACAGGGCTTCGCCAAGCACACAACGGAGGAGGAGAGGTGTTGGGGAGGGGAGGGCTGCGCCTTGGAGGGTGGTTCGGCTGCCCTCCCCTCACCCCTCTATTTATAGGGGGAAGGGAGAAGGGGGCCGGCCCCCTAGAACCCATCTAGGAGGGGGGGGTGCGGCGGCCTAGGGGAGAGGGGAGAGGGTGGCTTGCCCCCCAAGCCAAGGGGGCGCCCCCTCTAGGGTTCCCCCCTCAACCCTAGGCGCATGGGCCCAAGGGAGGGGGTGCGGCCAGCCCACCAGGGGCTGGCTCCCTGCCCCACGCAGCCCATGTGGCCCCCCGGGAGGGGTGGGCCCTCCCAGTGGACCCCCGGAACCCTTCCGGTGGCCCCGGTACAATACCGGTATGACCCCGAAACTTCCCGGTGTCCGTTTGACAACTTCCCATATATAAATCTTTACCTCCGGACCCTTCCGGATCTCCTCGTGACGTCCAGGATCCCATCCGGGACTCCAAACAACATTCAGTAGTCACATACTAGTCTTCCTAATAACCCTAGCGTCACTGAACCTTAAGTGTGTAGACCCTACGGGTTCGGGAGACATGCAGACATGACCGAGACGCTCTCAGTCAATAACCAACAGCGGGATCTGGATACCCATGATGGCTCCCACATGCTCCTCGATGTTGTCATCGGATGAACCACGATGTCGAGGATTCGATCAAACCCTGTATGCAATTCCCTTTGTCAATCAGTACGTTACTTGCCCGAGACTCGATCGTCGGTATCCCAATACCTTGTTCAGTCTCGTTACCGGCAAGTCACTTTACTCGTACCGTAATGCATGATCCCGTGTCCAACACCTTGGTCACATTGAGCTCATTATGATGATGCATTACCGAGTGGGCCCAGAGATACCTCTCCGTCATAGGGAGTGACAAATCCCAGTCTCGATCCATGTCAACCCAACAGATACTTTCGGAGATACCTGTAATGCACCTTTATAGTCACCCAGTTACGTTGTGACGTTTGATACACCCAAGGCACTCTTACGGTATCCGGGAGTTACACGATCTCATGGTCGAAGGAAGAGATACTTGACACTGGCAAAGCTCTAGCAAAACGAACTACACGATCTTTTATGCTATGCTTAGGATTGGGTCTTGTCCATCACATCATTCTCCTAATGATGTGATCCCGTTATCAACGACATCCAATGTCCATAGTCAGGAAACCATGACTATCTGTTGATCACAACAAGCTAGTCAACTAGAGGCTCACCAGGGACATATTGTGGTCTAAGTATTCACACGTGTATTACGATTTCCGGATAATACAGTTATAGCATGAATAAAAGACATTTATCATGAACATTGAAATATAATAATACTTTTATTATTGCCTCTAGGGCATATTTCCAACATGCTGATCATCGAGCAAGTCAATCAAAGTCCATACTTTATTCTCATACATGGATCATATCTCAGATTTTATGGCCTCAAGCCATTTTGTGGAATCTGGGCTCATCATCGCTTCCTCATAGTTCGTAGGTTCATCATGGTCTAGTAACATGAATTCCAGAACATGATTACCGTACCACTCTGGTGCGGATCTTACTCTAGAAGACCTACGAGGTTTGGTAGTAACTTGATCTGAAGTTTCATGATCATCATCATTAACTTCCTCACTTATTGGTGTAGGAATCACTGGAACTGATTTCTGTGATGAACTACTTTCCAATAAGGGAGAAGGTACAATTACCTCATCAAGTTCTACTTTCCTCCCACTCACTTCTTTTGAGAGAAACTTTTTCTCTAGAAAGGATCCTTCTTAGCAACGAATAACTTGCCTTCGGATCTGTGATAGAAGGTGTATTCTATGAAGACACACTTCTCCGATTTGGGTTCGAGCTTATCAAGTTGAAAACCTTTTTTCATATAAGCATCGCAACTCCAAACTTTAAGAAACAACAGCTTAGGTTTACTGCTAAACCATAGTTCATATGGTGTCATCTCAACGGATTTAGATGGTGCCCTATTAAACGTGAATGCAGCTGTCTCTAATACGTAGCCCCAAAACGATAGTGATAAACCGATAAGAGACATCATAGATCGCATCATATCTAGTAAAGTACGATTATGACGTTCGGACACACCATTAAGCTGTGGTGTTCCAGGTGGCATGAGTTTGTGAAACTATTCCACATTGTTTTAATTGAAGACCAAACTCGTAACTCAAATATTCTCCTCCACGATCAGATCGTAGAAACTTTATTTTCTTGTTACGATGATTCTCCACTTCACTCTGAAATTCTTTGAACTTTTCAAATGTTTCAGACTTGTGTTTCATTAAGAAGATATACTTATATCTGCTCAAATCATCTCCTAAAGGTCAGAAAATAACGATACCCGCCACGAGCATCAACACTCATTGGACCACATACATCGGTATGTATTATTTCCAATAAGTCACTAGCTCGTTCCATTGTTCCGGAGAACGGAGTTTTAGTCATCTTGCCCAAAAGGTACGGTTCGCAAGCATCAAATGATTCATAACCAAGTGATTCCGAAAATCCATCTTTATGGAGTTTCTTCATGCGCTTTATACCGATATGACCCAAATGACAGTGCCACAAATAAGTTGCACTATCATTATTAACTTTGCATCTTTTGGCATCAATATTATGAATATGTGTATCACTACGATCGAGATCCAACAAACTATTTTCATTGGGTGTATGACCATTGAAGGTTTTATTCATGTAAACAGAACAACAATTATTCTCTGACTTTAAATGAATAACCGTATTGCAATAAACATGATCAAATCATATTCATGCTCAACGCAAACGCCAAATAACATTTATTTAGGTTTAACACTAATCCCGAAAGTATAGGGAGTGTGCGATGATGATCATATCAATCTTGCAACCACTTCCAACACACATCGTCACTTCACCCTCAACTAGTTTCTGTTTATTCTGTAACTCCTGTTTCGAGTTACTAATATTTAGCAACCGAACAAGTATCAAATACTCAGGGGCTACTATAAACACTAGTAAAGTATACATCAATAACATGTATATCAAATATACCCTTGTTCACTTTACCATCCTTCTTATCCACCAAATATTCAGGGCATTTCCGCTTCTAGTAACCATTTCCTTTGCAGTATAATCACTCAGTTTCAAGCTTTGGTCCAGCTTTGGGCTTCTTCGCGGGACTGACAACTTGCTTGTCATTCTACTTGAAGTTCCCTTTCTTTCCCTTTGCCCTTTTCTTGAAAATAGTGATCTTGTCAACTATCAACACTTGATGCTCTTTCTTGATTTCTACCTTCGTCGATTTCAACATCACGAAGATCTCGGGAATCATTTTCGTCATCCCTTCCATACTATAGTTCATCACGAAGTTCTAGTAACTTAGTGATGGTGACTAGAGAATTCTGTCAATCACTATCTTATCTGGAAGATTAACTCCCACTTGATTCAAGCGATTGAAGTACCAAGACAATCTAAGCACATGCTCACTAGTTGAGCGATTCTCCTTCATCTTTTAGCTATAGAACTTGTTGGAGACTTCATATCTCTCAACTCGGGTATTTGCTGGAAATATTAACTTCAACTCCTGGAACATCTCATATGGTCCATGATGTTCAAAACGTCTTTGAAGTCCCGATTCTAAGCCGTAAAGCATGGTGCACAAAACTATCAAGTAGTCATCATATTGCGCTAGCCAAACGTTCATAACGTCTACATCTGCTCCTGCAATAGGTCTGTCACCTAGCGGTGCATTAAGGACATAATTCTTCTGTGCAGCAATGAGGATAAACCTCATATCACGGATCCAATCCGCATCATTGCTACTAACATCTTTCAACACAATTTTCTCTAGGAACATATCAAAATAAACATATGAAAGCAATAACGCAAGCTATTGATCTACAACATAATTGCAAAATACTACCAGGACTAAGTTCATGATAAATTTCAGTTCAATTAATCATATTACTTAAGAACTCCCACTTAGATAGACATCCCTCTAATCTTCTAAGTGATTACGTGATCCATATCAACTACACCATGTCCGATCGTCACGTGAGATGGAGTAGTTTCAACGGTGAACATCAATATGTTGATCATATCTACTATATGATTCACGCTCGACCTTTCGGTCTCCGTGTTCCGAGGCCATATCTGTATATGCTAGGCTCGTCAAGTTTAACCTGAGTATTCCGCGTGTGCAACTGTTTTGCACCCATTGTATTTGAATGTAGAGCCTATCACACCCGATCATCACGTGGTGTCTCAGCACGAAGAACTTTCGCAACGATGCATACTCAGGGAGAACACTTCTCGATAATTTAGTGAGAGATCATCTTAAAATGCTACCGTCAATCAAAGCAAGATAAGATGCATAAAGGATAAACATCACATGCAATCAATATAAGTGATATGATATGGCCATCATCATCTTGTGCTTGTGATCTCCATCTTCGAAGCACCGTCGTGATCACCATCGTCACCGGCGTGACACCTTGATCTCCATCGTAGCATCGTTGTCGTTACGCCATCTATTGCTTCTACGACTATCGCTACCGCTTAGTGATAAAGTAAAGCAATTACAGGGCGTTTGCATTTCATACAATAAAGCGACAACCATATGGCTCCTGCCAGTTGCCGATAACTTCGGTTACAAAACATGATCATCTCATACAATAAAATATAGCATCACGTCTTGACCATATCACATCACAGCATGCCCTGCAAAAACAAGTTAGACGTCCTCTACTTTGTTGTTACAAATTTTACGTGGCTGCTACGGGCTTAGCAAGAACCGTTCTTACCTACGCATCAAAACCATAACGATAGTTCGTCAAGTTAGTGCTGTTTTAACCTTCGCAAGGACCGGGCGTAGCCACACTCGGTTCAGCTAAAGTGAGAGAGACAGACACCCGCCAGTCACCTTTAAGCACGAGTGCTCGTAACGGTGAAACCAGTCTTGCATAAGCGTACGCGTAATGTCGGTCCGGGCCGCTTCATCTCACAATACCGCTGAGCCAAAGTATGACATGCTGGTAAGCAGTATGACTTGTATCGCCCATAACTCACTTGTGTTCTACTCGTGCATATAACATCAACGCATAAAACCTAGGCTCGGATGCCACTATTGGGGAACGTAGTAATTTCAAAAAATTTCCTACGCACACGCAAGATCATGGTGATGGCATAGCAACGAGAGGGGAGAGTGTTGTCCACGTACCCTCCTAGACCGTAAGCGGAAGTGTTATGACAACGCGGTTGATGTAGTCGTACGTCTTCACGATCCGACCGATCCAAGTACCGAATGTACGGCACCTCCGAGTTCAGCACACGTTCAGCTCGATGACGATCCCCGGACTCCGATCCAGCAAAGTGTCGGGGATGAGTTCCGTCAGCACGACGGCGTGGTGACGATGATGATGCTCTACCGGCGCAGGGCTTCGCCTAAACTCCGCGACGATATGACCGAGGTGGAATATGGTGGAGGGGGGCACCGCACACGGCTAAGGAACGATCCGTAGATCAACTTGTGTGTCATGGGGTGCCCTCCTGCCCCCGTATATAAAGGAGCAAGGGGAGGAGGGCCGGCCAAGTAGGAGGAGGCGCGCCCAAGGGGGAGAATCCTACTCCAAGTAGGATTCCCCCTCTTTCCTAGTCCAAGTAGGAGAGGGGAAGGAAGGGAAGGAGAATGAGAAGGAAGGAGAGGGAGGAAAAGGAGGAAAGGGGGGCCGGCCCCCTAGTCCAATTCGGTTTGGGCTAGGGGGGTCGCGCGCCCTGCCTCCTCTCTTCCACCACTTGGCCCATGAGGCCCATTGCTTCTTCCTCGTATTCCCATAACTCCCCGGTACCCCCGAAAATACCCGAATCACTCGGAACCTTTCCGAACTCCGAATATAGTCGTCCAATATATCGATTTTTACGTCTCGACCATTTCGAGACTCCTCGTCATGTCCCCGATCTCATCCGGGAGTCCGAACTCTTCGGTACATCAAAACTCATAAACTCATAATATAACTGTCATCAAAACCTTAAGCGTGCGGACCCTACGGGTTCGAGAACTATGTAGACATGACCTAGAACTATTCTTGGTCAATAACCAATAGCGGAACCTGGATGCCCATATTGGCTCCTACATATTCTACGAAGATCTTTATCGGTCAAACCGCATAACAACATACTTTGTTCCCTTTGTCATCGGTATGTTACTTGCCCGAGATTTGATCGTCGGTATCCAATATCTAGTTCAATCTCGTTACCGGCAAGTCTCTTTACTCGTTCTGTAATGCATCATTCCGTAACCAACTCATTTGGTCACATTGCTTACAAGGCTTATAAAGATGTGCATTACCGAGAGGGCCCAGAGATACCTCTCCGACAATCGGAGTGACAAAACCTAATCTCGAAATACGCCAACTCAACATGTACCTTTGGAGACACCTGTAGTACTCCTTTATAATCACCCAGTTACGTTATGACGTTTGGTAGCACCCAAAGTGTTCCTCCGGTAAACGGGAGTTGCATAATCTCATAGTTACAGAAACATGTATAAGTCATGAAGAAAGCAATAACTACATACTAAACGATCAAGTGCTAAGCTAACGGAATGGGTCAAGTCAATCACATCATTCTCCTAATGATGTGATCCCGTTAATCAAATGACAACTCATGTCTATGGCTAGGAAACGTAACCATCTTTGATTCAACGAGCTAGTCAAGTAGAGGCATACTAGTGACACTATGTTTGTCTATGTATTCACACATGTATTATGTTTCCGGTTAATACAATTCTACCATGAATAATAAACATTTATCATGATATAAGGAAATAAATAATAACTTTATTATTGCCTCTAGGGCTTATTTCCTTCACTTTAGTCTGACCAGGATCCAACTCCACATTGATCTACAACTTTCTTTTTTCCGATAACACCTGACATGTGGGCCTCGTATATAAGGTTTGCTGTCAATTGACTTGAATTTTAGTGCTTGCAATTGTCCTAGAAGACATAAGTTATGGTTAAGTAAAAAGGCCCAAGGTTAGTGGTTTTCTCTAACAACAACCTAACATTTGTGGGGGAGGGGGGGGGGTTCTTCGGAAAACTGCCCTGTTTATTTGAAAATTTTCTTTTTTATGAATGTTTTTTATATCGGAATGAAGCCAAGTTTCAGCTCGCCAAAAAATGTAGAGGAATGGGAAAATACAAAATACTAATATACTTTTAGATGGTAAAGATCAATCTGACGTTGCTAAGAGAGTTGCCTTGATAACTTTTATTAGTCCGAAAGTTCAAGTACTCGGATGATCAATTACATGATCGAATCAGGCAAACAAGTTGTTATACTAGGTGCAGGAGGCCTTTGAGATCGCGCCGGACCGGTGTGTGCCGCAGACCCGACAAGTGGCTTGGTTGGTGCCTCATGTCTTATATGTTAGGCTTGGCTGCGAGGTCTGTAATATTAGGCCCGGACTATCAGCATCCCTTCATCAACTGGATAGAAGTAGTGACAGATGTTGCCTAGACGGTGGCTTCAGACTTATTGTTGTATTTCTTTGTAAGGTCTTTTATGAATATTAATAAAGTGACTGCATGCATCGTCCAGATGCAGAGGCCCGGGGTCTTTTTCCTTTTCTAAAAAAACTAGAATAGCGGCATCTTGGCATGCAAGGTCTTTTTCTTAAGGTGAGTTTTATTTTTTTATTAATCACGTAGAAAAGCGAGATAACGATAAAAACAAACATGTACCTCAGATCGATTAATCTACATACCCAGAAACAACATTACAAGAATCAATAGATGAGCGGCTTGTCTACCCCTCCAAGGGCCACATTCTAGAACATACTTTTACCGTCTCATGAGTCATGACCCAAGCTGTAATTTAAATTCTTGGCTTGGCTAGCCTTAATTCTGGCTTCTTTGTAGTTCTCGTCACTTGCTGGTCGACAAGTATTTACACCCCATAAAACTTCGGTAAAAAATCGCAGGCTGTACGGCTGGTGTCTCTGAATGATCCAAAACCACCCAAAGGTGAAGCAAGATGATTCATCCAAAGAATGAAGAGAAGAACTCCTGGGTCTACTAATTTAGTGCCGGCCGGCCGTAGAGAGCTTAAACTCCATCGCAGTCCATCTTATTCGGTACTACTAGTAGTCAGTTGGATTCATTGCGCTAGATCTCTAGCGCAGATATTAGGCTGGTCACAGTGGGGAGGAATTTAGGAGTAACATCACACACTACAATACAACTTTGCTTATGTGGCACGTATTAAATGAAGAGAGAGGTGCTTGTGGTAACTAGCTAAGTTACCGGAACATCACACACTCCAAGAAACAATGAGTCTATAACCTAATAAATACATCGTTGCATGACACTACATAGATGTTTCTACCCACTATGGAGATAGTAACATAGTCTAGGAAAGTTTCTAAGTTACTAGCTTATATTCTTGCCCATTGTGACCAGCCTTATGCACGAAGGTTTTCCGTGCATTAATGATTTTCGCAGGACCATACGTACAGTGGAAGTCTTGAAGATCTGGACGGTTGCATTTTTTTCCGAAAAGAAGGTTGAAACCCCCGGGCCCTGCATCAAAGCGATGCATGGTTGCAATGAAATGTGATGTTAAGATCGACTCATTCCAGACATTATTCCTGCGAAAGTCCGGTTAATTGGCTTCGCCCCTGTTTGGATGAAATAATTGCTGAAACTCAGACTGTTCATTCCGGAAAGGATGATTACATAATTATGGACAAAGCTATTATTTCTTTCGAACGATTCCATAAAATCAGAAAAGGCTAGCTACATGCACACCTCATGTGGACGACCGTGCCACTGATCGTTCTACCGCTGAATAATCGACCATAAACTAGCTCATAAGAAATGTCTCGAAAGGAAGAACCAGTTAATTTTCTCAATGCCCCGGGCGATTAGTTAGTTATTAACAGTTTAACGTCCCAATTGGTTAATGGCAGGCAGTGGTGCCAGGTTTTGTCGACATGCTTAATTAGTAATCTTAATAAGGCTACACTAGACTAGTGCTACGACTTAGTCGATCAGTGACTCGATTAATTCAAACATTTGGTTTCGTTCATGCGTATGGTTGGACAAAATTAGGACTCCTAACGTCATAGGACACTTCCAGTGACCACGACATGTGGTTTACTTAGCAGATTAGTGCTGCATGTATCATTATCTCCTCACTGTTAAATAAGACAGACATCGAAGAAGCTTATTTTAACAGCGCATGCAGAAATATCTCTCAGAGAGAAGCCTAGGGTGTCAATCACACCTGTTTACTCTGTCCGACTTAGCCCAAAGTGGTATTAGCAGTAGTACTTAATCAGTTATCGTCGTGCAAGACTAGAATGTTCCAGGGTTGATATATACAGTTGCTAAATGGGACGGCCACACGCGTGCATTTCCTACAATCAATTGCTTGATCGACATGACCGAGGCCATCAGACAATCATCATCATCTGGTGAGTATGTTTTGCGATGTAGTGGCTGCACTGCACGTCGATGCACCCACAGACTGAACAGTAAATTCGGAAATTAGAAAAAAAAATCTGAAACTTCGTGGATGAGATAATGAACAAATGTTTTAGGAGTTTGCAAGGTTTGGTCACCAAAAAACATCAAATGATATCTATACAAAATGAAATAAAAATGTTGCTTTTCACCCAAGTTAACGTTCAAATGTTTTCAGCATAATTTTTTTTTTGTACAGAGCTCATCGGATGTCATTTCGCCAGCAAATTTTGCAAGCACCTAAAACATTTGGTCATAATCACATCCACAAAGTTTCAGATATTTTTAAAATGGTTTGCCAGGCCTATCTGTCATCGACGCCACCACGACGATATGCTCATATGTGATGCCAAAACAAGGTGACGGTCATCTTGGACTGAAGGAGGCAGTGAATGATCTTTGGACAAGGACGCCAACATCTTACCCGCAAAAAACTACAATGATGTTGTTAGATCTAGACATATAAATGAGGCTACTATGCAAGTGCAAGTATATTGTGATGATTAACTACATGACGATATCATGCAAACAAATCGCTACAACTTGCAGGACAGAGGCATCAGGACACACAGGGTCTTTTTCGTAAGAGGATTTATGTACTTGCACGGAGCTAGCAAGGTAGCCGTAAAAACAGGCACCTCATAGTATGTTCTAGAAAGTGGCCCTTGGAGAGGTAAAAGAGCCGCACGTCAATCGATTTTTGTATGTTTGGGGCATTTGAGGTGCCTATTTTTACGTTCACCTCGCTAACTCTGTAACTAAATAAATCCTTTTAAGGAAAAGACCCTGCGTGTCCAGAACACCTGATGCCTCTGTCCTCCGGGTAGTAACGAATTGTTTGCCTGATCTGATCATCACGTGTCGGACAGTTATAGACCGTTTGATTTTGCTTGCTTCACTTGTGACAGAGCCGGCGGGCATAGGATGACGTCCGATCGATCGATTGCATACGTGCACCTCAGATCACGCCACATCGTTCCCGCAAAAAAAAAAAAATCACGCCACATCGCGCTTGGGTCGGGCCTGGTTTAGACCGGCCGGTTCTACACGTACGTACGATGCATGCTTTGGTCGAAAAGGACATGTACAATGGTTGATAAGATAGTTTTATCTTAAGTCTTGCATGTAATTTAGAGATGACAAAAAAAATGTCTACAATGAGTCATATCTTAGCCTTATCTTCAATAACTAGATGTTCCTAAAAACGTGGTGAGACATATTGTGCTAAGAGATCATCTCTTGTCTTTTCTTAAATAAGAGAAGACAAATCTTTTCTTATGACTTCTCTCTCCTCCACCTCATCATTTATCCTACGTGGCACTCCTAAGATAGCACCATTGTACATGCCCTAACAAGATATTCCTCTTTCAAAACGTACCACCGAGGTCCTTCTAAATGCGCGCGGCATCGAGTTCGTGTCGCATCTCAGATCGAATCGCACACCCTCGCACTAATCTAGCCCGTCGTTTTCAAGGTTTTGTTCCATGATCGACTTGGAAATATACCACATGATGCTATACTAATTGTTATTTTTCCAAAATATGCGACACAACCATCCTTACGCGCGCAATCAAACCGAATAATATCTGGTACCACTATAAGCAGGAACTCTACAATTATGTACTATGCGCCTTTTCAAAAGAAAAGACGTAGGCAATTATGCGAGTATATGGACAAATGCGTATGATTTGGGACCCACAACCGTCCATACGAACATGCATAATCAATGCAGTGAACCTAGAGACAAAGCTCCGTTTGATTGGAGATCGATCGACGGCAAACACATATTGAAGCTAAATTTTGAGGAATTTCAGTTCATCTAGCCCCTGTCTGCTTTCTTCAACAACCAAAAAGGTCGCCTCCCTCGAGTAGGCCATCTGATCAGGTTAGTATCAAGTAGTGGTACTAGCAACCACCGGCCGGGCTAGGCTTCTCCGATCGAATCCAAACGACAAGGTGCGGCCAGAGAGAAAAGCAAAACACCGGCTACGTAGCCACCGCCTCTACCCAGCTATCGCGGCTGGCCGTCGCCACGTACATCCTCCCACCATGCATGACGTTTCGCGGCGTCCGGGACGTGTCCGCGCCCATGTGGTTGTCTCGAATGGGTCCGTTCCTAGCCCCGTTCGTTGTGGAGAGCCGTGTGCTGCGGCCATGACATGAACAGTGCTGCTCCGGCGCTAGATCTGCGCTCCAGTTCAGGGAAAAAGAAACACTGTGAGGGAATGATCACGGTGTTGGGTGGTTAATTAACCCCAGATCACGCGAGTTAACACGGCACAAATCAATGTACGTCCGCATGTATGTATGTATGTGGGAGTGAGCCTAGCTCAATTGGTTGGGGGAGTGGATGTACAAACCCAACACCTGAGTATGAATCCTCATTTACTGATGTATTTCTTTGTAAGGTCTTTTATGAATAATCAATAAAATTGCTGCATGCATCACTCAGATGTAGAAGTCGGGGGTCTTCCTCCTTTAATTTTTTTTATGTGTGTGGCCAGGGTGCCTGCTGCAGCACAAGTCTGTAATTAAGCGTGTAGTAATTACACTTGTGTTAGACTATGTATAGCTTCTGTACCTATGTACGTATATGGTACATATTGTAACACAACCATTATATATAATGAGATAAGCCACCCCTAGAGGGTTGTGCTGGTTCCCCAAAACTTATTGTCTTACATGGTATCACGCTAGGTTACGATCGCTTCCGCTTCTAAACCCTAATACCCGCACCGCCGCCGCAGCCGCCGCCGCCGCGCCACCGATCGCACCGCCGCCATGTCGAGCGCCGCCACCACCGGTTCCACTGCTGCGGGCTTCCTCCCGGCCTCTCTTGCGGCTCTGCTCAACCTCCCGCTCGATGCCGTCTCTGTTCCGGCTCCGATCGGGACAAGGAGCATCGGCTCCGTCTTCTCCACGCCGTCGGCGCCCTCGCTTGGGCGTGACCTCGTGGTCCACACCGCGGCGCCGCCGTCCGCTGCGGACTCCGCAGGCATCGTCCCGCCGCTCCTGCCGCAAGCGGATCACACTGCCCCGCTGGCGGGGTTGGCGGCGCCCGCCCCGGCCGCGGGCCTTGCGGCGTCCGCACCGGCCGCGAGCTTTGCGGCGCCCGGCCTGGCTGCGGTCCCGCCTCCTCCCGCATCGGCTTCGGTGCCTCCGGCTGCCTCCATGGTGTTTGCACCCCAGGCAGCCTCCTCGATGGGATTGTCTTCGCCGCCGCCGTTTCACTTCGGTCATCTCATCACCATCAAGCTCTCCGCCGACAACTACATCTTCTGGCGTGCGCAGGTTCTCCCGCTCTTGGGGAGTCACTACCTGCTAGGCTACGTCGACGGATCGCTTCCCTGCCCACCCGCGCTGGTAGACAGCGTGCACGGTCCGGTCTACAATCCGGCCCATCGCGTCTGGACGGGGCAGGACCAGGCGAACCTCTCCTCCATCCAGGGGTCGCTCTCGCCGGCAGTTGCCGGCCTTGTTGTCTTCGCGAAGACGTCTCATGAGGCCTGGACCATCCTTGAGCGCACCTTTGCAGCGCAGTCCCAGGCTCGTGTCTCTGCACTCCGTCGTCAGCTTGGAGAGTGTCAGAAGCTTGACTCCACTGCCACTAAGTTCTACAACAAGGTCAAGGGCCTCGCCGACATATTGGCCTCCATTGGACAGCCCCTCACCGACTCCGAGTTCAACTCGTTTATTGTCAATGGTCTTGATGAGGAGTATGATGCCTTAGTCGAGATCATCAACGAGCGGGGCAACTCGACACCCATGCTGGCACACGAGGTTTTCTCTCGGCTCCTTCTCACTGAGCAACGGGTCGAGACTCGCCGCACCAGGGGCACTGGCTCCCTCTCGGCCAACGCCGCCACCAAGGGTGGCCGCTCTTCTTCATCACCCCGGTCTCCCTTGGGGCTGCCACCGTCGCCCGCCTCGTCCCCCCCACCTACTGCGACCTTACCGGGGGCTGGCGGTCCACGTGTGTGTCAGCTTTGTGGCCGCGATGGGCACTGGGCCTCCAAGTGTCATAAGCGCTTCCAGCGAAGCTTCCTTGGTCTTGGCAATGACGGCAAAGATACACGCAACAATGCCCGTCAGGTCGCCATGGCTGATCGTCCCGCGCCGCAGAAGCAACAGGGACACACTCAGTCCTACTCCATCGATCCACACTAGTACATGGACTCTGGGGCGACAGAGCATCTAACCAGCGAGATGGGGAAGCTTCACACTCGTGAACCCTATCATGGCTCCGACAAGATCCACACCGCCAATGGAGCAGGTATGCACATCTCTCATATTGGTCAAGCATCTCTTCTCACTAGACATGCCAATAGGAGTCTTCAGCTTCGCAATGTTCTTCGAGTTCCATCTGTGACCCGTAATCTTCTTTCAGTTCCTAAACTCACACGTGATAATAATGTGCTTTGTGAATTTCACCCTTTTGATCTTTTTATTAAGGATCGGGGCACGAGGGACATTCTTCTTAGTGGGCGGTTGT
This sequence comes from Triticum dicoccoides, assembly GCF_002162155.2. Taxonomy (NCBI): domain Eukaryota; kingdom Viridiplantae; phylum Streptophyta; class Magnoliopsida; order Poales; family Poaceae; genus Triticum; species Triticum dicoccoides. The sequence goes on from NC_041391.1 coordinate 678,717,050, forward strand.
GCCAGGGCCTCTACCGTCTGGAGCATCCTGGTGTCGCTCTTGTTTTCAGTGGAGTTCGGGTCTCTCCGTCACAGTGGCATGCTCGTCTTGGTCACCTGGCCACACCTATTGTCCGTCATATTTTGCGTCGTCATGAGCTTCCTAGTTTGTCTAGTCATAAAGATGTAGCAGTGTGTGATGCTTGTCAGCAGGGGAAGAGTCATCAACTTCCTTTTTCGGAGTCCAGTCGTGAGGTGAAACATCCTTTAGAACTTGTGTTTTCAGATGTATGGGGTCCTGCTCAGACTTCTGTCAGTGGTCATAATTACTATATCAGTTTCGTTGATGCTTATAGTCACTTTACCTGGCTTTACCTTATTAAACGCAAATCTGATGTGTTTGATATTTTTGTTCAGTTTCAAAAACATGTTGAACGTCTTCTCAAGCACAAAATTGTTCATGTCCAGTCAGACTGGGGGGG
>NC_041391.1:678718276-678719037 GCF_002162155.2 Triticum dicoccoides
GAGGAGGGAGGAGGAGGTCGCCGGAGAGGAGGAGGAGGTCACCGGAGAGGAGAAGTATGGTGGAGGAGAGAAGGGAAGATGAAATGAAGAGAGGAGGAGAGGACCAGCCATATATATGGCATACTAATGGCGCACCGCGGGCAGGTGCGCCATTAGTAATTTTTTTTATTTTTTTTATTTATTTTGAATTTTGAAGGCGGGAAGATACTAATGGCGCACCACGGGCAGGTGCGCCATTAGTAATTTTTTTTATTTTTTTGATTTATTTTGAATATTGAAGGCGGGAAGATACTAATGGCGCACCATGGCCAGGTGCGCCATTAGTAATTTTTTTTGACTTATTTTGAATTTTGAAGGAGGGAAGATACTAATGGCGCACCATGGGCAGGTGCGCCATTAGTAAGTTTGAATTTTTTTTGATTTTTTTGCCTCTCTAGATCTTAAAAGTCCCGTATCTTTTTTTCTGTTAGGTTTTTGAGGATTTTGGAAATGTTTAACGGGGTTCCCCCGGTTAAATTTGGATGTAACTTTTCGAGTAGATGATTTTTCATATAAAAAACTTTTTCATCCGAGTTAGTATGCAAAAGTTATGCCCATTTTTACAAATTCTCACGAGATTTTGCAAATGAAGTCAAAATTCATATTTGCAAATTTTCCCAACAACTAGGCCACATATCACATGGGAAACTTGTTTTCTTTTATTTTTTTGACATTTTTATTATTTTGTTTTATTTTTTTTTAAAACTGAAAAGGCGATCCAC
>NC_041391.1:678719375-678783524 GCF_002162155.2 Triticum dicoccoides
CCAACAACTAGGCCACATATCACATGGGAAACTTATTTTCTTTTATTTTTTTGACATTTTTATCATTTTGTTTTATTTTTTTTAAAACTGAAAAGGCGATCCACAGGGGGGGGTGCATTCGGTGGAAGTGGTGGCCAAGGTTACTAATGGCGCACCGTGGCATGGTGCGCCATTACTAGTTTAACTAGTAATGGCGCACCACACCCACGGTGCGCCATTAGTATGTTTGGACAGGCGCACTAGTTCAAAAAAAAATTGGTACTAATGGCGCACCGTAGGCAGGGTGCGCCATTAGTAGTTTCAACACTAATGGCGCATCAGAAGGTGGTGCGCCATTAGTATATACTAATGGCGCACCACATGTCTGGTGCGCCATTAGTGTCATTTCCATCTATAGCCTTTTTCCTAGTAGTGCCGCATCTTCGTCCATATAACAAGCGCAAACTTGAGTTTCGTTCTAAGAAGTGTGTTTTTCTTGGCTATAGCTCTTTTCATAAAGGTTACAAATGTCTTCATGTTCCCACTAATCGTGTCTATATATCTCGGGACGTCGTGTTTGATGAGCATGTTTTTCCCTTTGCCAACCTTCCTGTGTCCACTGTCGAACCACCATCCCTGCATTCATCCTCTGTTGCTTCTGACCAATTTGATGATGTTGCATACTCTCCTTTGCTGTTACCTAACCATGGTGCAGGAACCGGACGTGGAGCTCGTTTGGAGCTGTTGGAGGATTCGCCATCATCATCGTCGTCTTCTGGTGGGCACGTCGATCACCCTATGTTGCATGGCATCGATTCGCGTGCCCATGCATGGTCACCCGACGAGCCCGTCGCGCCGAGCATCTCCACTGCTCGGTCCGTTTCGCCAGCGGCCGCCGAGTCGCCCGCGGCTCGGCCCGTCACGCCGTCTTCGCCTGCGGCTCGGCCCGTCACACCGTCTTCGCCCGCGGCTCGGGTCCTCACGTCGCCTTCATCAGCGGATCGGCCCGCGACACCGGCCGCGCCACGGCCCACTATGCCGAGCTCGCCATCGGCCCGGTCTGTGATGCTGGAGTCGCCAGCTGCTTCGTCTGCTCTGCCGGTTTCGCCGGTGGGTCGGCCTTCTTCGCCAACCGAGTCCGAGGCTACCGTGACTGGCTCCTCGTCACCGGCTGACTCGTCAACGTCGCCGTCCTCCAGCCCGTTGCAGGCTGCTCCGTCGACCTCGGTGGTTCCTATGTCCCGACCACATACACGCAGTCGCAGTGGCATTTTCAAACCTAAGGAACGTAAGGATGGTACGGTTGCTTGGTTGGCTGCTTGTTTGGCTGCTGCTGTTGCGGATCCATCTTCTGAGCCTCGCTCATATCAGGCTGCCCTGCGCATTCCACATTGGCGAGAGGCTATGGAGCAGGAGTTTCATGCTCTTCTTCGTAACAAGACATGGACTCTCGTTCCTCCACCACCACGGGTAAATGTTATTGACTCAAAATGGGTATTCAAAGTGAAGAAGCATTCGGATGGATCTATTGAGCGTTACAAAGCGCGACTTGTTGCTCGCGGTTTTCGGCAGCGTCATGGTCTTGACTATGAGGACACCTTCAGTCCTGTCGTCAAGCCTACCACTATTCGGCTTCTTCTCTCCATTGCTGTTTCTTGTGGTTGGTCACTTCGTCAACTTGATGTGCAGAATGCTTTTCTACATGGATTTTTGGAAGAAGAGATTTATATGAAACAGCCGCCTGGTTTCTCTGATCCTGATCGTCCTGACTATATCTGTCGTCTTTCCAAAGCACTATATGGTTTGAAGCAAGCTCCTCGTGCCTGGCATGCCCGCCTTGCCTCTGCCCTTCGTGCTCATGGGTTTGTGCCGTCTACTGCTGACACTTCGTTATTTCTTCTACAGAAGCCAGAAGTCACTATGTATCTTTTGGTATATGTCGATGATATTATCCTTGTCAGCTATTCTCAGTATGCTGCTGATGCTCTTGTCTGATCTCTTGGTGCTGATTTTGCGGTCAAAGATCTTGGGAAGCTTCACTACTTTCTTGGAGTTGAGGTCACTTCTCGTGCTACTGGTCTTGTCCTTACGCAGAAGAAGTACTCCTTGGAGTTGTTACAGAGAGCTGGCATGCTGAAGTGCAAACCGACCACCACACCCATGTCGTCTACCGACAAGATAACAACTGTTGATGGTGAGCTTTTGTCTCCTGCGGATGCCACAGAGTACAGTAGCATTGTTGGTGGACTTCAGTACTTGACGATCACGAGACCAGATATCTCTTATGCTGTTAACAGGGTTTGTCAGTATCTTCAGGCTCCCAGAGATACTCATTGGGCTGCTGTTAAACACATTCTTCGTTATGTTCAGTTCACCCTGACATTTGGTATGCATATTCGGCCGACTTTCTCTCGGGTCCTTTCGGCCTTCTCTGATGCAGATTGGGCTGGTAGCCCAGATGACAGGCGATCCACGGGGGGTTATGCAGTATTCTTTGGCTCTAATTTGATCGCCTGGAGTGCTCGGAAACAGGCTACTGTGTCACGTAGCAGTACTGAAGCTGAGTACAAGGTTGTGGCTAATGCTACTGCAGAGATTATTTGGGTGCAGTCTTTGCTTCAGGAGTTGGGTTTGTCTCAACCACAGCCTCCTATTCTTTGGTGTGATAACATCGGTGCTACATACCTTTCTGCAAATCCAGTATTTCATGCCCGAATGAAACACATTGAAGTTGACTATCACTTTGTACGGGAACGTGTATCACAGAAGCAACTCCAGATCAAGTTTATCTCATCTAAGGATCAACTTGCAGACATCTTCACTAAGCCTTTACCGCTGCCACAGTTTGAGGCTTGTAGGCGCAATCTTACCCTTCTCAGTTCTTTAGAAAGTGGCTAAGATTGAGAGAGGGTGTTAGACTATGTATAGCTTCTGTACCTATGTACGTATATGGTACATATTGTAACACAACCATTATATATAATGAGATAAGCCACCCCTAAAGGGTTGTGCTGGTTCCCCAAAACTTATTGTCATACAACTTGCGAGGACTAATCTAGACATTAACCGACGCCGGTACCGAGGGCAGCTTGTCGATCATGATCTTTCGACATCCGGCCGTTCACAGTAAAACAAACAAACCAAGAACAAAAGGACAGGAAGCGAAAGCGAATGAGAAACGGACGGGCAGGGAATGAGACGGCCACGTTGTGGTGACCCAGAGTCCAAGGAAACCCGGACGCAGCGCCGTAGCAACGGCGATCATATCGCGGCGGATCACGAGTTCAAGGCGCGCTCGTGTCGTGCGATGCTAAGCGGATAGTACACCGGATTAGCGAAAGCGATGGCACCCTGGCCACTCCATGATCAGCCATTACGGCGACTTATGCCGATGCTATACGGTGTCGAACGTTCAGAGGTTGGCCGGGTTTCAATCAAGGCGGAGGGGTGAACCCACGGCGGGCGGCTGTGGTCCGTCCGGTCGCTGCCGGCCGCTGGCGCGTCACGTCGATCAGGTCCTACTCGTGCCAGCTTAACCATCCCTGCATCGCTCTGAAGGTTCGGAGATAAGTTCCCTTTTCTGGGACCGTCCTTTGAGTGTGCCACAACCGGTTTATGAAAGCAACATGTGGTGTGATGGGTCGGTGGGCGGCTGCACGCAGCGAGAAATCGGGTCGGCATTGCCGGATTCCGGCCGAAGTGGCACATGCGCGGTGTGCTCCTCATAATATCAGGCGTCTAGAAAAGTGCTCCTCCTGTATGACACTTTTTCTGAAGAGAAACTTACGGATCAGTCCGGTTCACATGGAAACAACCATACGATTAATACTATTTTCTTGTACTGCGCGCAGAATAGCGAGATGCTGGTCAGCACTGGTTTGTAATGCAAGAAATTGACAACAATTTTGACGCTGAAATTAGTATTCAAATCAAGCTGGCATGCGCCCTACTTGCTGAATTGCAGACCGATTCGGGTGTGCTGCCGCTCGGGCCCACAGCTCAGACGCCCACTGCATCACGCCCTTAGCTCGAGTTTAATTAGCAATGGTTTTCCTTTCCTTAATAATTAATTTACTCGAGCAGGCACAAGTTGAAATTGCCCCTCTGTCTCCCTCCCCGGCCTATAAATTGCGGCCAACCGGCTCCCATCTCAGGTTACCCAAACCGGCAGCGAACCACCGGAGCTCAACTCACAAACCTAAGCCACCGCCCCTCCACCTCTCTAATCTCTCTCATCATGTCGACGGCGGCTACATCTCGGCCCAGCGGCCCTGTGCTTCTGAGCCCCTTTCCCAACTACCAATCCGCCTCGCTCTCCCGTGTCAAGCTCTCCGTCGCCGGCTCGCCGGTCAAGTCCGTCAGCGTCTCGTCTCCCCCCTCCTCCCCCGTGGGCGGCGCCCCCAAGATCCGTCGGTCATGCATGTGTTCCCCAACGAACCACCCGGGCTCGTTCCGCTGCAGCCTCCACAAGGAGCGCAAGCAGGAGGCCCCCGCCGTCAGCAGCACCAGGCCCGCCTCCCCGCCTTCGCCGCCGTCGAAGCGCACGGCGAGCCCGTTCGCGCAGCTCTTCCCCGGCGGCAGCGGCTGCTCTAGACGCTCATACAGCGGGCTGGCGCAGCGCGTTCCCATGGGCAGCGGGCACTGGGCACGCAAGGCGCTCGTGCCGTCCCACGCGGTGCAGCAGCTGCAGCACCGGAAGCGAGTGGTGGAGCGGTTCCATGCCGGGCCCAGCCGGCTCTCCGCCGCCTCCATGGCCGGCCGCAGCAACCAGTAAAAAAACAACTTCGTCGACATGCCATAGCAGCAAGATACGTACATACTTACATACTGCACATACTGTACATAGGAAAGAAGTTCCCCCAATAATTCCGATCGCTGTATAGAAGGAAGATCGGTGGGGATCAGGCCGGAAGGTTGGAGTTGTAAGACCCAATTCGATTCCTGGCTGGTCAATTAGGCAGCCAGTAGATACTGTACATATACAGTGAGCCTCTTCTTCCTCCCCGCTCCGCTGCACATACAGTGAGCTCGTCGTCTCTGCTCCACTTGTACATAGAGTGAGCTCTCGTCCTCTCTGCCCGCTGTGTATAGCCCTTGATTTTGGTTCTGGATATACATCAATATAATTAATGAGTGAAAAAATGCAGACACGCATACATGCATCTGATCTGTTGACGGGAGGCTTATCCATCATGGATCATGGATGATTTGCCGCAACAACTTTCTGCTTCTGTTTCTGTTTATGTTTCTGGAATGTGGGTGTGTCTCGCCTCTGTTTCGGTTTCAGATAAGCTCCGCAAGAGATGAGTGGCGTCTCGCCGTTGGTGGCGCCCGTCACGCGGCGCTCGTGCGTGCCCCCAGCCGGCCGGATCAGTCCCGCAACTTGAAGCACGGCAGAAATCCTCCGATTCCGACGAGATTTCTGTGGAACTTCATGACGCGCGCAACCGATGAACCGAGGATTTTTCTTCTTATTTCCCTGCTAAAATATTATTTTGATCAGGCCAGCAATTAGCAGCTCACGAGAGAAATCCCTTGATTCTGAAGAAATTTATGTCAAAGTTTCATGGCGCGCTCAACTGATGAACAGAGGATTTTTCTTCGTCCTGCTCGTGATATTTTAAGTACGGTAGTATATTAATTTTAACCGTGCTATTTTACTGTACTTTCAGAGCAGTCGTACTATTTTGAGGGACGGCGTAGCGGTTGGGATTTCAACTCCACTTTAGCTACATTTCAGTCAGTTGACTTTTCAATTTGTGGTCAGTCAATTTTCTGTTCCTTGGATCGTGCTTTGAGATCTGTGTTGTTTTCTTTTTTTTTCAATTCTGTTGTTGGGCTGGGCTACAAGGAATCGATTGAATCGTTGTTTTGGTCAGTCGAATCGGTACCGGGCCGATTTCTTTGTCTTGGTTGCACCCGTTTAATTATGGGTTGCATATTTTCTTTTTCCTTTTCTATTTCCTTTATTGGTTATAACCATTTTTGTGGGTTTTTGGCCTATACATACAAATACTATATAATATGTGCAAAAATTTCATGATTATACGATTATTTTTGCATATTACGAGACAATACAATTTCGGTGCAAAGTTGTGTGTAAGTTTCATGGCACGCTCAACTGATGAACTAAGGATTTTTTTTCTTAAATATGCACGACTGTGCATATTATATATTAAAGAAGAAAGGCAAAGAGAGCCTTCACCATTGGTTGCAGGATTCATATTACATGCTAATCCTCACCACTCACCCACCTCTCTACCCTACTAAAGAAGAAAGTTACATTTCCTTTTAGTAGTCCCGCAGAGGACCAGACCACACCCTCATCTCTCACTCTTTGTAACAGCTGATCGATAGACGGCCGTGCTCCATCAAAAACAATAGCATTCATGTGCTTCCACAACTCCCACCAAACGAGGCGAATATGGTGCGTAGATCCTTCGTGCTCAAGTTGTTTGCTCCCTTCTTGTCAATAGCCCACTCGGCCAGCGCATCGTGAGGGGTGGGGGTCCATTCTGGTTTGTCCAGCGAGCCACAAATGGCAGCCCAAGCAGTCTGAGCAAAGACACACGTCAACTGTATATGATTGATCGTTTCCTCCTCTTGATTGCAGAACGGACATGGATCTTGGTGAGGTAGACCCCTTCGCGCAAGGCGATCCGAAGTCCAGCATCGGTCCTTCATTGCCAGCCAAGTAAAGAATCTGCACTACAAAGGGGCACGCGACTTCCATGTTACATCCGCCGTAGAGATGACCTCCCTTCCGCAAAAGCCAGCCGCGTATGCAGATATGACCGAGAAGTGTCCCTTCGCCTCCCACGACTAGGCTATTTTATCCGGTAAATCCTCATTAGCCTCCCAAGAAGAAAACGCCTGCCAGAGTGCAAGGAACTCTTGCAACGTATCCGGTCCAAGGTTGGCCCCTAGATCTACATCCCAAGACCCGTTCTCCATAGCTGCACTGACTAACCTCCTCCCTCGTGTCCGTGGTGCAACCAGCTCGTAAACTCTGGGAGCAATCTCCTGAACTCTTCGCCCATCTAACCATCGGTCCTCCCAAAATAGCGTTGTCCGACCAGAATGAGTTGTAGACCTCATGGCTGCCTGGCACAACATGGTTGCTTCTTCGGCAACCTTGATTTTGAACTCACTCAATGGTCTAGTCTCACCCGTTCTCTTTAGCCACGGCCAATGAGCCTGCATGGCCACATTCATCCATCTAAGATTGGGCAGCCCCAATCCACCTGCCCATTTGGGCGTCCACACCATGTCCCATGCAACCGCGCAGTTACCACTGTTTGCTTCTGCTCTTCTGCACCACAAGAACCCTTGACAAATCTTGTTCATGGCTGCGATAGTTTTCATAGGGAGATCCAGTACCATCATTGCATGGATAGGCATGGCGCACAACACAGATTGCACCAGGGTTAGATGGCCACTCTTCGGCATTAGTGCTGCCTTCCACCTTGGTAGTCTATTTGCCATGTGATCAACCAAGTATTGTAGTTGTGCTGTAGATTGCTTTCTAAGCGATAGTGGCAGCCCGAGATACTTTATTGGAAGGATCCCAAGGATTTTTCTTTGTCCTGTACTAATATTCTAAGCAATGTTTTCTTTTATCCCTGGTATTTTACTATTCTTTCAGAGCAGTATATTTTACTGTGGTTGACGACGTAGCGGTTGGGATTCCCCCTCCAAGTCTTAAATTGCACAAGAAGATGGTGAGAGAAAATACTCCCTCCGTCCCATAATGTAAGACGTTTTTTATAAAATCATCTTACATTATGAGATGGGGGAGTAGGTGGTACTTTTTTGAGAAACCTCGCGCGAGAGGGCAGGCGGTTCCTGCATTTCATTATCATTACATTAAAAAGAGGAGAGTTGGTGCACTTTATAAGAAAATTCGGACCCAAAAACCTAACATTCTTGATTAATTAGGGGAAATGAATGAAAATCCAAAAAAAATGACCTCGGCCTGGAAGCAAGGTCGGCTGGCGTGACATGGTGTAGCGTGGCATTGTACGCAGATCTTCTTATGTTTTCTTTAGGTACCATAGTCACTAGTCGCTTGTGTTCTGTGCGATCCGATAATCCTGGAATCAACTTTGTATGAGGCCTTCCTGATTATTTTGTATCGTTCAGTTGTTTGTTCGATTGTTGCTTTATATATAAAGTGGGACAAAACATTATTTCAAGGAAGTTCCATTTTGTTTTGTTTTTCTTTGTAAAAGAGAGCTTCCTCCTTGATTTCAATCAAGCTTCGTATTTCCACACTCCCCATTCGACAAACAGTCTGAATCTATAATTTTCGTACAGAAGAATCCGGAGCGACGACGGTGTCCGGTGCGACGTGCCAGCCCGTGAGAAGGTTTGGGGCGGCGGCGGCGATAGCGTTGAGGGTTCAGGACGGCGGCGGAGCTAGAGTTGTGATGGAGCAAGGAGTGCCTGGGCACACGATGGAGAAGAGAGGAGAGGCAAATGGCTTGTCCGACAAGGTTAGGAAGAATTGGTGCTATTTATTGTCGGTCGTGCTTGTCAGACTGGATATGGCTGATAACCCACAAGTGTAGGGGATTGCAACAACTTTCGAGGGTAGAGTATTCAACCAAATTTATTGATTCGACATAAGGGGAGCCAAAGAATATTGTTAAGTATTAGCAATTGAGTTGTCAATTCAACCACACCTGGATAACTTAGTATCTACAACAAAGTATTTAGTAGCAAAGTAGTATGATAGTAATGGTAATGATAGCAAAAGTAATATTTTTGGGTTTTGTAGTGATTGTAACAATAGCAACAGAAAAGTAAATAAGCGAAGCACAAGATGTGAAAAGCTCATAGCATTGGATCAGTGATGGATAATTATGTCGGATGTGATTCCTCATGTAATAGCTATAACATAGGGTGACACAGAGCTAGCTCCAATTCATCAATGTAATGTAGGCCTGTATTCCGAATATAGTCATACGTGCTTATGGAAAAGAACTTGCATGACATCTTTTGTCCTACCCTCCCGTGGCAGCGGGGTCTTAGTGGAAACTAAGGGATATTAAGGCCTCCTTTTAGTAGAGTACCGGACCAAAGCATTAACACATAGTGAATACATGAACTCCTCAAACTACGGTCATCACCGAGAAGTATCCGGATTATTGTCACTTCGGGGTTGTTGGATCGTAACACATAATAGGTGACTATAGACTTCACATATATTCATGAAAACGTAATAGGTTCAGATCTGAAATCATGGCACTCGGGCCCTAGTGACAAGCATTAAGCATAGCAAAGTCATAGCAACATCAATCTCAGAATATAGTGGATACTAGGGATCAAACCCTAACAAAACTAACTTGATTACATGATAAATCTCATCCAACCCATCAACATCCAGCAAGCCTACGGTGGAATTACTCACGCACGGCGGTGAGCATCATGAAATTTGTGATGGAGGATGGTTGATGATGATGACGACGACGAATCCCCCTCTTTGGAGCCCCGAACGGACTCCAGATCAGCCCTCCCGAGAGAGATTAGGGCTTGGCAGTGGCTCCGTATCGTAAAACATGATGAAACTTCCTCTCTGATTTTTTCTCCGCGAGACGGAATATATGGAGTTGGAGTTGAGGTCGGCGGAGCTGCAGGGGGCCCACAAGACAGGTGGCGCGCCCAGAGGGGGTGGGCGCGCCCCCACCCTTGTGGACAGGGTGTGGGCCCGCTGGTCTTCATCTTTTGCCAGTACTTTTTATATTTTCTAAAACTTGTCTCCGAGGATTTTCAGGTCATTCCAAGAACTTTCGTTTTCTACACATAAAACAACATCATGGCAGTTCTGCTGAAAACAGCGTTAGTCCGGGTTAGTTTCATTCAAATCATGCAAGTTAGAGTCCAAAACAAGGGCAAAAATGTTTGGAAAAGTAGATACGTTGGAGACGTATCAACTCCCCCAAGCTTAAACATTTGCTTGTCCTCAAGCAATTCAGTTGATAGACTGAAAGTGATAAAGAAAAACTTTTACAAACTCTGATTGCTCTTGTTGTTGTAAACATGCAAAGCCAGCATTCAGGTTTCAGCAAATATTATGAACTAACCATACTCACAATAACACCTCGGTCTCACAATTACTCATATCAATGGCATAATCAGCTAGCGAGCCATAATAATAAAACTCGGATGACAACACTTTCTCAAAACAATCATAACATAATATAACAAAATGGTATCCCGCTAGCCCTTTCTGAGACCGCAAAACATAAATGCAGAGCACCTTTAAAGACCAAGGACTGACTAAACATTTTAATTCATGGTAAAAGAGATCCAGTCAAGTCATACCCAATATAAACCAATAGTAATACATCAAATGACAATGTGCTCTCCAGCGGGTGCTTTTTAATAAGAGGGTGATGACTCAACATAAAAGTAAATAGATAGGCCCTTCATTGAGGGAAGCAGGGATTTGTAGAGGTGCCAGAGCTCGATTTTACAATAGAGATTGAATAACATTTTGGGCGGCATACTTTCACTGTCAACGCAACGACTATGAGATGGCTGTATCTTCCATACTACATGCATTATAGGCAGTTCCCAAACAGAATGGTAAAAGTTTATACTCCCCCACCACCAACAAGCATCAATCCATGGCTTGCTCAAAACAACGAGTGCCTCCAACTAACAACAACCCTGGGGGAGTTTTGTTTAATTATATTGATTTGCTTTGATCTTTTTGGATCATGGGACTGGGCATCCCGGTTACCAGCCCTTTCTCGTGCATGAGGAGCGGAGTCCACTCCTCTTGAGAATAACCCACCTAGCATGGAAGATATAGGCAGCCCTAGTTGAAACATGAGCTGCTCGAGCATACAAAACAGAATTTCTTTTGAAGGTTTGGAGTTTGGCACATACAAATTTACTTGAAACGGCAGGTAGATACCGCATATAGGAAGGTATGGTGGACTCATATGGAACAACTTTGGGGTTTAATGAGTTTGGATGCATAAGCAGTATTCCCGCTTAGTACATGTGAAGGCTAGCAAAAGACTGGGAATCGACCAACTGAGAGAGCGACAACAGTCATAAACATGCATTAAAATTAATTCACACCGAGTACAAGCATGAGTAGGATATAATCCACCATGAACATAAATATCGTGAAGGCTATGTTGATTTTGTTTCAACTACATGCGTGAACATGTGACAAGTCGAGTCACTTAATTCATTCAAAGGAGGATACCATCCCATCATACCACATCATAATCATTCTAATAGCATGTTGGCACGCAAGGTAAACCATTATAACTCATAGCTAATCAAGCATGGCACAAGCAACTATAATCTCTAAATGTCATTGCAAATATGTTTACCTCATAATAAGCTGAATCAGGAACGATGAACTCATCATATTTACAAAAACAAGAGAGCTCAAGTTCATACCAGCTTCTCTCATCTTAATCAGTCCATCATATATCGTCATTATTGCCTTTCACTTGCACGACCGAACGATGTGTATAATAATAATAGTGCACGTGCATTGGACTAAGCTGGAATATGCAAGCATTCAACTCAAGAGAGAAGACAAATAATATGGCTCTAAGTTAAATAAACAATCATGCAAATGAGAGCCACTAAACATTTTTAATATGGTCTTCTACTCTCGACCCCCAAAGGAAAGAAAAGAAAATAAAACTATTTACACGGAAAAGCTCCCAACAAGTAAAAGAAGAACAAGAAATCTTTTTGGGTTTTCATTTTAATTTCTACGACAAGCATGGAAATTAAACTAACTAATTTTTGGTTTTTCTTAAGGTTTATCAAACACACAAGAAGAAAACTAGAAAAAGTAAATTAAACTAGCATGGATAATACAATGAAAGAGTATGAGCACCGACGACTAGAATAGTGTGTGAACATAAATGTAAAGTCGGTGAGAAATACGTACTCCCCAAGCTTAGGCTTTTGGCCTAAGTTGGTCTAATGCCAAGGGTAGCCTGGCTGATATCCGTAGTTGTAAATGGGGTCGTACTGAGATGCAGCAGCAAATGCCTCCTGGGCTGCGGCATGTTGGCGAGCCGCCTCCGCTCTCCCCTCGGGTTCAGCTGCTTCCTTCCTGGTAACAACATATGTTCCTTTTGCCTGGTAATCAAAAAGGAAAGGAGTAGGAAGTGTAACACGGACAGAGCTATGTCTATCAAAGATTAGTCGATACTAGAGGAATTGTTCATTCCTCTTAAGAAAATGATGTTTGACCATAGCGTCATAATCTAAATAAGCAGGAGGCAACATCATATCCCCCTCTCGTGGGGCTATACCAAGATAATTTTCCACACGGGTCGCATAAATTCCTCCAAATAAATCTCCAACTCTACCATTTTTATGCAACCTACGTGCAACTATTGCCCCCAAGTTATAATCTTTATAACCTAACACAGCACTCTTGAGGACATAAAGATCAGGGACACACATATGACATGCTTCATCTTTAGCGTTAATGCATCTACCAATGAAGAGAGCAAAATAATGTATAGCAGGAAAATGAATGCTCCCTATGGTAGCTTGTGTAATATCCCTAGATTCTCCCACAGTAATACTAGCAAGGAAATCTCTAAATTCAGATTTCTGGGGATCATTAACACTTCCCCACTGCGGGAGTTTGCAAGCAGTAGTAAAATCTTCCAGGTCTATGGTATATGATTTATCATAAATATCAAACAGGACACTATGAGAATTACGCGAAGATAAAAATTTAAACCTTCTCACGAACAAATTAGTTAGATAGTAGTACTGAGGACACTTATCTTGCATGAAGTCCTCAAGATCGGCATTACGCACATATGTATCAAATTCATCCTTAATGCCTGCATTGACCATAAACTCTTCTGATTGCCATTCACAAGACCGCACTTCAGCTTCCCTTGGTGGTTCATCGTCTTGCTCACGCATAGCACGCCTAGGTCCTTTATTTATTGAGGAACCACCTTGGTACATTTTCCTAAACATATTTCTTTTGCTGCAATATTTCTGGAAGTTTTAATAACTTCAAAATAAAAGTAAATAAAACTAAACAAGATTGGTAGCAACTACTCCTACAAGTGCCTAGGGCCTATATCATGCATTAGAATTACTTGGGACCTCATAAATTTAACATGCAAGCTCAAGAACAGGGTCACCAAGATAGCAAGGATTTGCAATGAATAAAGCACTAGAACAAAAACTAATTGGACCAATGGAGGAGTCACATACCAAGCAACAATCTCCCAAAGCAGTTTTGTGAATGGAGCTTTGAGCAAGGAGATCAAAAATCGCAGCAAAATGAGCTAGAACTCATGCTTGAGCTGGATGGGGATTTTTTTGGGAAGAAGATGGAGTGTGTGGGTGCTGGCATAAGTGGAGGGGTCCACCAGGGGCCCACGAGATAGGGGGCGCACCCAGAGGGGGAGGGCGCACCCTCCACTCTCGTGGCCTGGTGCTTGCCCCTCCTGCAGTGATTTCAGTGCCTAAAATCCTCAAATATTCCATAAAAATCATACTAAATTTGCAGGGCATTTGGAGCACTTTTATTTTTGAGATATTTTTCATTGCACGGATAATTCAGAAAACAAATAGATAATACTATTTTTGCTTTATTTAATTTAAATAACAGAAAGTAAAAAGAGGGTACAGAAGGTTGTGCCTTCTAGTATCATCCATCTCATGATCATCAAAATGAATCCACTAACAAGGTTGATCAAGTCTTGTTAACAAACTCATTCCGAATAACACGGAACCGGAGAAATTTCGAATAACACTAAGTTACCTCAATGGGGATATGGATATCCCCAACAATAAGAATATCATACTTTTTCTTGACAGTAGGGAGAGGAAATTCAAAACCTCCAATAATGATTGATGTAATTTTCTCAATAGAATTTATGCTGTGAACTTGTGGTTGTTTCCTCGAAAAATGCACCGTATGCTCATTTCCATTAACATGAAAGGTGACATTGCCTTTGTTGCAATCAATAACAGCACCTGCAGTGTTTAAAAAGGGTCTACCGAGGATAATCGACATACTGTCATCCTCGGGAATATCAAGAATGACAAAGTCTGTTAAGATAGTAACATTCGCAACAACAACAGACACGTCCTCACAAACGCCGACATGTATAGCAGTTGATTTTTCAGCCATTTGCAAAGATATCTCAGTGGTGTCAACTTACTTAATTCAAGTCTACGATACAAGGAAAGAGGCATAACACTAACACCGGATCCTAAATCACATAAAGCAGTTTTAACATAATTTCTTTTTATGGAGCATGCTATAGTGGGTACTCCGGGATCACCAAGTTTCTTAGGTATTCCACCCTTAAAGGTATAGTTAGCGAGCATGGTGGAAATCTCAGCTTCAGGTATTTTCCTCTTATTAGTGATGATATCTTTCATGTATTTAGCATAAGGGTTTGTTTTAAGCATATCGGTTAAGCGCATGCGTAAGAAAATAGGTCTAATCATTTCAGCAAAACGCTCAAAGTCCTCATCATCCTTTGTCTTGGATGGTTTAGGAGGAAAGGGCATGGGTTTCTGAACCCATGGTTCTCTTTCTCTACCATGCTTCCTAGCAAAAAAATCTCTCTTATCATAACGTTGGTTTCTTGATTGTGGGTTATCAAGACCAACAACAGGTTCAATTTCTATATCATTGTTATTACTAGGTTGAGCATCAACATGAACATCATTATTAGCATTATCATCAGGTTCATGTTCATCTCCGGATTGTGTTTCAGCATCAGAGATAGAAGTTTCATTAGGATTCTCAGGTGTTTCTACGTTAGGTTCACTAGAAGCATGCAAAGTCCTATCATTTTTCTTTTTCTTCTTCTTAGAAGAGCTAGGAGCATCTAGATTATTATTCTAAGAATCTTGTTCAATTCTCTTAGGGTGGCCTTCAGGATACAAAGGTTCCTGAGTCATTTTACAAGTTCTAGTAGCCACTCTAACAGCAAAGTCATGTTTATTATTTAATTCATCAAGCAAATCATTTTGAGCCTTAAGTACTGATACGTCCATTTTGCATCATGCTTTTATATCAATATTTATTGCATTATGGGCTGTTATTTCACGTTATGTCACAATACTTATGGCTATTCTCTCTTATTTTACAAGGTTTACATGAAGAGGGAGAATGCCGGCAGCTGGAATTCTGGGCTGGAAAAGGAGCAAATATTGGAGGCCTATTCTACGCAACTCCAAAAGTCCTGAAACTCCACGAAATATCTTAAAATGAATAAAGAAAAATCGTCGCCAAAGATGAAGGCCAGGGGGCCCACACCCTGCTCACGAGGGTGGGGGGCGCCCCCCCTAGGGCGCGCCCCCTTACCTCGTGGGCCCCCTGGTGGCTCTCCGACGCCCATCTTCTCCTATATGAAGTCTTTCGATGAGAAAAAAATAAGAAGCAACCTTTCGGGGCGAGACTCCGCCACCACGAGGCGGAACCTTGGCAGAACCAATCTAGGGCTCCTACAGAGCTGTTCTGCCGGGGACACTTCCCCCCGGGAGGGCTAAATCATCACCAACGCTCCTCTCATCGGGAGAGGGCAATCTCCATCAACATCTTCACCAGCACCATCTCATCTCCAAACCCTAGTTCATCTCTTGTATCCAATTCTTGTCTCCAAGTCCGGGATTGGTGGTAGTAGGTTGCTAGTAGTGTTGATTACTCCTTGTAGTTGATGCTAGTTGGTTTATTTGGTGGAAGATCATATGTTCAGATCCTTTATGCATATTATTACCCCTCTGATTATGAACATGAATATGCTTTGTGAGTAATTACGTTTGTTCCTGAGGACAAGGGAGAAGTCTTGCTATTAGTAGTCATGTGAATTTGGTATTCGTTCTATATTTTGATGAGATGTATGTTGTCTAGCCTCTAGTGGCGTTATGTGAACGTCGACTACATAACACTTCACCATTATTTGGGCATAGAGGAAGGCATTGGGAAGTAATAATTAGATGATGGGTTGCTAGAGTGACAGAAGCTTAAACCCTAGTTTATGCGTTGCTTCGTAAGGGGCTGATTTGGATCCATATGTTTCATGCTATGGTTAAGTTTACCTTAATACTTTTGTTGTAGTTGCGGATGCTTGCAATAGAGGTTAATCATAAGTGGGATGCTTGTCCAAGTAAGGGCAGTACCAAAGCACCGGTCCACCCACATATCAAATTATCAAAGTACCGAACGCGAATCATATGAACGTGATGAAAACTAGCTTGACAATATTCCCATGTGTCCTCGGGAGCGCTTTTCCTATTATAAGAGTTTGTCCAGGCTTGTCCTTTGCTACAAAAAGGATTGGGCCGCCTTGCTGCACTTTATTTACTTTTGTTAGTTGTTGCTCGTTATAATTTATCTTATCACAAAACTATCTGTTACCACTTATTTCAGTACTTGCAGAGAATACCTTGCTGAAAACCGCTTATCATCTCCTTCTGGTCCTCGTTGGGTTCGACACTCTTACTTATCGAAAGGACTACGATAGATACCCTATACTTGTGGGTCATCAAGACTCTTTTCTGGCGCCGTTGCCGGGGAGTGAAGCGCCTTTGGTAGGTGGAATTTGGTAAGGAAAAATTTATTTAGTGTGCTGAAATTTTCTGTCACTTGTTACTATGGAAAGTAATTCTCTGAGGGGCTTGTTCGGGGTATCTTCATCCTGTCCAGTAGAGCAAAGAGTTGCTCCTCAACCTACTCAACCTACTGAACCTATTGAAAATGAAACTCCTTTTGAGATTCCTTCGGGTATGATGGAAAAACTGCTAGCTAACACTTTTACAGGAGATGGAACAAGGCATGCTGATGAACATCTACGCTATGTGGATGACATTTGTGGACTATTTAAGCTTGCAGGTATACCCGATGATGTTGTTAAGAAGAAGGCCTTCCCTTTATCTTTGAAGGGAGACGCATTGACATGGTACAGGCTATGTGATGATATGAGATCATGGAACTATAAAAGATCGAAATTGGAATTTCATCAAAAGTATTACCCTATGCAGCTTGTTCATCGTGATCGCAATTATCTATATATAATTTTTGGCCTCGCGAAGGAGAAAGCATCGCTCAAGCTTGGGGGAGGCTTAAATCAATGTTATATTCATGCCCCACTCATGAGCTCCCAATAGAAGTAATGATGCAAAGTTTTTATGCTCGGCTTTCTGATAACAATCGCACCATGCTCGATACTTCTTGTGCTGGCTCTTTTATGATGAAGACTATTGAATTCAGATGGAATTTATTGGATAGAATTAAACGCAACTCTGAAGATTGGGACCTCGATGAAGGTAAGGAGTCAGGTATGACACCTAAGTTTGATTGTGTTAAATCTTTTGTGGATACCAATATTTTCCGTAAGTTTAGCACTAAATATGGACTTGACTCTGAGATAGTAGCTTCTTTCTGTGAATCATTTGCTACTTATGTTGATCTTCCCAAGGAGAAGTGGTACGGTTTAAATATCATCCTCCCATAGAAGTAAAAGTAGCTGCACCTATTAAAGTTGAAGAAAAAACCGTCACTTATAATGATCCTATTGTTCCCACTTCTTATGTTGAGAAACCGCCTTTCCCTGTTAGAATGAAGGATCATGCTAAAGCTTCAACTGTTGTTCGTAAAAGCAATATTAGAACTTATACACCTCCTGAGTAAGTCAAAGTAGAACCCAATATTGCTATTGTTAAAGATCTCTTGTTTGATAATATCGATGGGCATGTTATTCAATTCCAGGGTGAAACTACTAGAATTGCTAAACCTTGTGTTAGAGATAAACATAGACCTGTGGTAGGCGTGCCTGTTATTTCTGTTAAAATAGGAGATCATTGTTATCATGGCTTATGTGATATGGGTGCTAGTGCTAGTGTAATACCCATTGACTTATACAGAGAAATTATGCATGATATTGCACCTGCTGAGTTAGAAGAAATTGATGTCACAATTAAACTTGCTAATAGAGATATTATTTCTCTAGTGGGAATTGTTAGAGATGTTGAAGTCTTGTGTGGAAAAACCAAATATCCCGCTGATTTTCTTGTTCTTGGTTCTCCACAAGATAGCTTTTGTCCCACTATATTTGGTAGACCCTTCTTGAATACTGTTAATGCTAAGATAGACTGCGAAAAGAATGTTGTTACTATTGGCTTGGATGATATGGTTCATGAGTTTAATTTCTCTAAATTTAGTAAACAACATCGTGAGGAAGAATCGCCTAGTAAGGATGAAATCATTGGTCTTGCTTCTATTGTTGTACCTCCTAGTGATCCTTTAGAATAGTATTTGCTAGACCATGAAAATGATATGTTCATGAATGAAAGAAGAGAAATAGATGAAGTATTCTTTAAACAGGAACCTATCCTGCAACATAATTTGCCTGTTGAAATCCTAGGGGATCCTCCTCCACCCAAGGGTGATCCCGTGTTTGAGTTTAAACCGTTGCCCGATAATCTTAAATATGCTTATCTTGATGAAAAGAAAACATATCCTGTTATTATTAGTGCTAACCTTTCAGAGCATGAAGAAGAAAGATTATTGAAAACTCTGAAGAAGCACCGTGCTGCTATTGGATATACACTTGATGATCTTAAGGGCATTAGTCCCACTTTATGTCAACATAAAATAAATTTGGAAGCGGATGCCAAACCAGTTTGTTATCCTCAACGACGTTTGAATCCGAAAATGAAAGAAGTGGTAAGAAAAGAAATACTCAAGCTTCTGGAGGCAGGTATAATTTATCCTGTTGCTGATAGTCAGTGGGTAAGTCCTGTCCATTGTGTCCCTAAGAAGGGAGGTATTACTATTGTCCCTAATGATAAAGATGAATTGCTCCCGCAAAGAATTATCACAGGTTATAGGATGGTAATTGATTTCCACAAATTAAATAAAGCTACTAAGAAGGATCATTACCCCTTACCTTTTATTGATCAAATGCTAGAACGATTATGCAAACATACACATTATTGCTTTCTAGATGGTTATTCTGGTTTCTCTCAAATACCTATGTCAACTAAAGATCAATCAAAGACTAGTTTTACATGCCCTTTTGGTACTTTCGCTTATAGATGTATGCCTTTTGGTTTATGTAATGCACCTGCTACCTTTCAAAGATGCATGATGGCTATATTCTCTGACTTTTGTGAAAAAATTTGTGAGGTTTTCATGGACGATTTCTCCGTCTATGGTTCCTCTTTTGATGATTGCTTGAGCAATTTTGATCGAGTTTTGTAGAGATGTGAAGAAACTAATCTTGTCTTGAATTGGGAAAAGTGCCACTTTATGGTTAATGAAGGTATTGTATTGGGGCACAAAGTTTCTGAAAGAGGTATTGAAGTTGATAAAGCCAAGGTTGATGCTATTGAAAAGATGCCATGTCCCAAGGACATCAAAGGTATAAGAAGTTTCCTTGGTCACGCAGGATTCTATAGGAGGTTCATTAAGGACTTTTGAAAAACTTCTCGGCCTCTGACTAATTTATTACAAAAAGATGTACCATTTGTCTTTGATGATGATTGTGTAGAAGCATTTGAAATACTTAAGAAAGCATTAGTCTCTGCACCTGTTGTTCAGCCACCTGATTGGAATTTACCCTTTGAAATTATGTGTGATGCTAGTGATTATGCTGTAGGTGCTGTTCTAGGGCAAAGAGTTGATAAAAAATTAAATGTTATCCATTATGCTAGTAAGACTCTAGACAATGCTCAAAGAAACTATGCTACTACCGAAAAGGAACTTTTAGCAGTTGTATTTGCTTGTGATAAATTCAGACCCTATATTGTTGATTCTAAAGTAACTATTCACACTGATCATGCTGCTATTAAATATCTTATGGAAAAGAAAGATGCAAAACCTAGACTTATTAGATGGGTTCTCTTGCTGCAAGAATTTGATTTGCATATTGTTGATAGAAAAGGAGCTGAGAACCCCGTTGCAGACAACTTATCTAGGTTAGAGAATGTTCTTGATGACCCACTACCTATTGATGATAGCTTCCCTGATGAGCAACTAAGTGTCATAAGCACTTTTCGTAGCACTCCATGGTATGCTGATTATGCTAATTATATTGTCGCTAAATTTATACCACCTAGCTTCACACACCAACAAAAGAAAAAAAATTCTATGACTTGCGACATTACTTTTGGGATGACCCACATCTTTATAAAGAAGGAGTAGATGGTGTCATTAGACGTTGTGTACCTGAGCATGAACAGGAATAGATCCTATGCAAGTGTCACTCCGAAGCTTATGGAGGACACCATGCTGGAGATAGAACTGCCCATAAGGTATTGCAATCTGGTTTTTATTGGCCTACTCTCTTCAAGGATGCCCGTAAGTTTGTTTTGTCTTGCGATGAATGTCAAAGAATTGGTAATATTAGTAGACGTCAAGAAATGCCTATGAATTATTCACTTGTTATTGAACCATTTGATGTTTGGGGCTTTGATTATATGGGACCTTTTCCTGCCTCTAATGGATACACACATATTTTAGTTGCTGTTGATTACGTTACTAAGTGGGTAGAAGCTATTCCAACTAGTAGTGTTGATCATAACACCTCTATTAAAATGCTTAAGGAAGTTTTTTGTACAAGGTTTGAAGTCCCTAGATATTTAATGACTGATGGTGGTTCACACTTTATTCATGGTGCTTTCCGTAAAATGCTTGCTAAATATGACGTTAATCATAGGATTGTATCTCCTTATCACCCGCAGTCTAGTGGTCAAGTAGAATTGAGCAATAGAGAGCTCAAATTAATTTTGCAAAAGACTGTTAATAGGTCTAGAAAGAATTGGTCCAAGAAACTTGATGATGCATTATGGGCCTATAGAACTGCATATAAAAATCCTATGGGTATGTCTCCGTACAAGATGGTCTATGGAAAAGCTTGTCACTTACCTCTCGAACTAGAACATAAGGCATATTGGGCTATTAAAGAGCTCAACTATGATTTCAAACTTGCCGGTGAGAAGAGGTTATTTGATATTAGCTCACTTGATTAATGGAGAACCCAAGCTTATGAAAATGCCAAGTTGTTTAAAGAAAAAGTTAAAAGATGGCATGACAAAAGGATACAAAAGTGTGAGTTCAATGTAGGTGATTATGTATTGCTATACAACTCTCGTTTAAGATTTTTTGCAGGAAAACTTCTCTCCAAATGGGAAGGTCCTGAATTTATCTAGGAGGTCTATCGTTCCGGTGCCTTAAAAATCAATAACTTCGAAGGCACAAACCCGAAGGTGGTAAACGGTCAAAGAATCAAACATTATATCTCAGGTAATCCTATAAATGTTGAAACCAATATTATTGAAACCGTGACCCTGGAGGAATACATAAGGGACACTTTCCAGCCCGCTTCAGACTCCAAAAAGGAATAGGTATGTGGTACGGTAAGTAAACCGACTCCAAAACAATTTTTAAAGCAATATTTCTCCATTTTGGAATATTTAGAAAAATAGAAAATAAAGTGGCAGTCCGGGAAGGACACGAGGCCTCCATGAGGGTGGAGGGCGCGCCCCCTACCTCGTGAGCACCTCGTGTGCTCTCCGGACTCCGTGTTCTTGTACAATACATATTTTGGTCGGTAAAAATTCATTATATATACTCCCAAAGGTTTTGACTCTCGTATCATGCAAATATCCTCTGTTTTCGTTTCGAGCGTTGCTGCTGCAGATTTGAACAAGATGTCGTCCCAAGATTCGGAGGGAGAAAGCTACATAGCTGATTATATTGCAAATCCAAGAGTATATGGGGATGTGGAACACTATGGCTGGACCACATAGGAAGAAGAAGACTATGATCCAAAGAGGAAGGAGGAGACAAGCTCTGATGAAGAGGACTACCCACTGCCTCAACCTGGTGATATGCATGTGGAGTTCAAGAAGTCAAGCCTCCCTAAGGTCCAATCTATTCCACCACGTTTTTTGCAGGACAACAAGGCAACACTATGCAAGAAGATAATGAAACTTGAGCTCGAGAATGAGGATCTGAGGGAGGAAAATTTTAGCCTCAGGCGTAATCTAGAGAAGAGAAGTGCAACAACTCCTACACCACCTCCGAAGAAATAATCACATGGGTATGGTCACTCCCCTTGGCAACTGCCAAGCTTGGGGGAGGTGCCCTGGTATCGTATCACCATCACAACTCCTATCTTTACCATTTTTCTTAGTTTGATCCTATTAGTAGTATCTTGATTTAGTAGAATAAAGTCATGGCATGATCTAGTTTTGAGTTTTGCTTTACGATCTTTCTTTGTAATCGAGTCCATGAGATATATAATAAAGATTAGTGTTGAGTCAAGGGCTTGATTATTTTGCCATGATCTTGGGTGAATAGAAGAAAAGAATAAAAAGAATCAAAGAGTCTATATTGATCTTGTTGAAAGTAATGACTTCACATAGAGAGAGTATGATGATTAAAATATGTTGGGAGTTGGCAAATATAGCTTTGCTCATCGTTGTAATTAATAGGAAGTAATAAGGAAAGAGAGGTTTCACATATAGATATATTATCATTGACATCTTTTATGATTGGGAGCACTCATTAAAATATGACATGCTAAAGAGTTGAGGTTGGACAAGGAAGACAATATGATGAGTTATGTTTTCTTATATATGAGATAAAGTATGTTGTCATGGATCCTCTAACGTGTTGAGCTTGCCTTTCCCCCTCATGCTAGCCAAATTCTCAGCACCAAGTAGAAATACTACTTGTGCTTCAATTACCCTTAAACCAGTTTTGCCATGAGAGTCCATCATATCTACCTATGGATTGAGTAAGATCCTTTAAGTAAGTTGTCATCAGTGCAAGCAATAAAAATTGCTCTCTAAGTATGCATGACTTATTAGAGCGGAGAAAATAAGCTTTGTACGAACTTGTTGTGGACGTAATAAAAGCGACGAACTGCATAATAAAGGTCCACATACAAGGGGCAATATAAAGTGACGTTCTTTTGCATTAAGATTTTGTGCATCAACCCTAAACGCGCATGAAAACCTCTGCTTCCCTCTGCGAAGGGCCTATCTTTTATTATTATCATCTACCTTATGCAAGAGTCACGATGATCTTCACCTTTCCTTTTCCATTTTGTCCTTTGGCAAGCTCAGCATGTTGGAAAGGACATGATATATATATATCTAATTGGATGTAGGGGAGCATGAATTATTATTGTTGACATTATCCTTGAGGTAAAAGGTTGTGGGGCAAAACTATAAGCCCCTACCTTTCTCTGTGTCCGATTAAAACTCCGTAACCACAAGTATCGCGTGAGTGTTAGCAATTATGAAGGACTAAGTGATAGTTGAGTATGTGGACTTGCTTTTAAGCTCTGATATAGACTCTTTCCGATGTTATGATAAATTGCAATTGCTTCAATGACTAAGGTTATAATTTGTTGGTGCTCAATAAGGTTTCTGATTCATACTTTTTTCCTTGTGAAAAGATCATCACTTGAACATAAGTAATCATATGACAAAATCTCTACATGTTGCTATTATGGAAATAATCATGATGCCTTCATGCCCGTATTTTATTTTTATTGACGCATCTACCTCTAAACATGAGGACATATTTATTGTTATCGGCTTTTCGCTTGAGGACAAGCGAGGTCTAAGCTTGGGGGAGTTGATATGTCCATTTTGCATCATGCTTTTATATCAATATTTATTGCATTATGGGCTGTTATTTCACGTTATGTCACAATACTTATGGCTATTCTCTCTTATTTTACAAGGTTTACAAGAAGAGGGAGAATGCCGGCAGCTGGAATACTGGGCTGGAAAAGGAGCAAATATTGGAGGCCTATTCTGCGCAACTCCAAAAGTCCTGAAACTCCACGTAATATCTTAAAATAAATAAAGAAAAATCGTCGCCAAAGATGAAGTCCAGGGGGCCCACACCCTGCTCACGAGGGTGGGGGGCGCCCCCCTAGGGCGCGTCCCCTACCTCGTGGGCCCCCTGGTGGCTCTCCGAGGCCCATCTTCTCCTATATGAAGTCTTTCAATGAGAAGAAAAATAAGAAGCAACTTTTCGGGACGAGACTCCGCCGCCACGAGGCAGAACCTTGGCGGAACCAATCTAGGGCTCCTACAGAGCTGTTCTGCCGGGGACACTTCCCTCCGGGAGGGGGAAATCATCACCATCGTCATCACCAACGCTCCTCTCATCGGGAGAGGGCAATCTCCATCAACATGTTCACCAGCACCATCTCATCTCCAAACCCTAGTTCATCTCTTGTATCCAGTTCTTGTCTCCAAGTCCGGGATTGGTGCTAGTAGATTGCTAGTAGTGTTGATTACTCCTTGTAGTTGATGCTAGTTGGTTTATTTGGTGGAAGATCATATGTTCAGATCCTTTATGCATATTATTACCCCTATGATTATTAACATGAATATGCTTTGTGAGTAATTACGTTTGTTCCTGAGGACAAGGGAGAAGTCTTGCTATTAGTAGTCATGTGAATTTGGTATTCGTTCGATATTTTGATGAGATGTATGTTGTCTAGCCTCTAGTGGTGTTATGTGAACGTCTACTACATAACCCTTCACCATTATTTGGGCCTAGAGGAAGGCATTGGGAAGTAATAAGTAGATGATGGGTTGCTAGAGTGACAGAAGCTTAAACCCTAGTTTATGCGTTGCTTCGTAAGGGGCTGATTTGGATCCATATGTTTCATGCTATGGTTAGGTTTACCTTAATACTTTTGTTGTAGTTGAGGATGCTTGCAATAGAGGTTAATCATAAGTGGGATGCTTGTCCAAGTAAGGGCAGTACCCAAGCACCGGTCCACCCACATATCAAATTATCAAAGTACCGAACGCGAATCATATGAACGTGATGAAAACTAGCTTGACAATATTCCCATGTGTCCTCGGGAGCGCTTTTCCTATTATAAGAGTTTGTCCAGGCTTGTCCTTTGCTAAAAAAAGGATTGGGCCACCTTGCTGCACTTTATTTACTTTTGTTACTTGTTCCTCGTTACAATTTATCTTATCACAAAACTATCTGTTACCACTTATTTCAGTACTTGCAAAGAATACATTGCTGAAAACCGCTTATCATTTCCTTCTGCTCCTCGTTGGGTTCGACACTCTTACTTATCGAAAGGACTACGATAGATCCCCTATACTTGTGGGTGATCAAGTACTTGTTCTGCTTGAGTGGCAACCATAGAGACATGTTTACTATTGAGTTTGAGTTCACCCTTAGACATATAATCACTCAAGCGTCCCATCATATAAGCATTATTCTTTAATTGTCTACTAACATAATCATTGAAATTCGCTTGTTTATCCATAAAGTCATCAAATTCATCTAAGCATGGGCTATGAAATTTAGTAGAGGCAATTTCAACTTTATCATATCTATAGAGAGAATTTACCTTTACTACCTGTGTCGGGTTATCAAGACAATGTGGTTCTTCAACAGGTGGTATATTAAGACCATGCATTTCTTCAATAGGTGGTAAATTCTTAACGTCTTCAGCTTTTACACCTTTTTCTTTCATTGATTTCTTCGCCTCTTGCATATCTTCAGGACTGAGAAATAGAACACCTCTCTTCTTCGGAGTGTGTATAGGAATAGGCTCAGGAGTTGGCTCAATTGGTTCAGGAATTGCCTCAGGAATTGGCTCAAGAAGAGTCCAATTATTTTCATTTGTCAACATATTATTCAATAATAACTCAGCTTCGTCGACTGTTCTTTCCCTGAAAACACAACCAGCACAACTATCCAAGTAGTCCTTGGAAGCATCAGTTAGTCCATTATAAAAGATATCAAGTATTTCATTTTTCTTAAGAGGATGATCAGGCAAAGCATTAAGTAATCGGAGAAGCCTCCCCCAAGCTTGTGGGAGACTCTCATCTTCGATTTTCACAAAGTTATATATTTCCCGCAAGGCAACTTGTTTCTTATGAGCAGGGAAATATTTAGCAAAGAAGTAATAAATCATATCATGGGGACTACGCACACAACTAGGATCAAGAGAATTAAACAAAGTCTTAGCATCACCCTTTAATGAGAACGGGAATATCTTAAGGATGTAATAATAGCGAGACTTCTCATCATTAGTAAACAGGGTGGCTATATCATTCAACTTGGTGAGATGTGCCACAACAGTTTCAGATTCAGTGCCATAGAAAGGATTGAATTCAACTAAAAGTAATAATCTCAGGATCAACAGAGAATTCATATTCCTTATCAGTAACAAAGATAGGTGAAGTGGCAAAAGCAGGGTCATGTTTCATTCTAGCATTCAGAGTCTTTTGTTTCAGCTTAGCTAACAATTTCTTAAGATCTGATCTATCTTTGCAAGCACGAAAATCTCTAGCAGTTTCTTCATCCATAACATAACCCTCAGGAACAACATTCAATTCATAATTAGGAGGAGAACCTTCATCATCACTTTCATCAATAATTTCATTTTCAATAATTTCATTCTCCCTAGCCTTAGTAAGTTGTTCATCAAGAAATTCACCTAATGGCACAGTAGTATCAAGCATAGAAGTAGTTTCATCATAAGTATCATGCATAGCAGAAGTGGCATCATCAATAACATGCGACATATCAGAATTCGTAGCAGTAGCAGGTTTAGGTGTCTCAAGCTTATTCATAATAGAAGGAGAATCTAGTGCAGAGCTAGATGACAGTTCCTTACCTCCCCTCGCAGTTGAGGGATAAATTTTAGTTCTTTGATCTTTCAAGTTCTTCATAGTGATCAACAGATATAAATCCCAAGTGACTCAAAGAATAGAGCTATGGTCCCCGGCAACGACGCCAGAAATTAGTCTTGATAACTCACAAGTGCAGGGGATCACAACAGCTTTCGAGGGTAGAGTATTCAACCCAAATTTATTGATTTGACACAAGGGGAGCCAAAGAATATTCTTAAGTATTAGCAGTTGAGTTGCCAATTCAACCACACCTGGATAACTTAGTATCTGCAGCAAAGTATTTAGTAGAAAAGTAGTATGATAGTAATCGTAATGATAGCAAAAGTAATATTTTTGGGTTTTGTAGTGATTGTAACAATAGCAACAGAAAAGTAAATAAGCGAAGCACCAGATGTGAAAAGCTCGTAGGCATTGGATCAGTGATGGATAATTATGTCGGATGCGATTCCTCATGTAATAGCTATAACATAGGGTGACACAGAACTAGCTCCAATTCATCAATGTAATGTAGGCATGTATTCCGAATATAGTCATACCTACTTATGGAAAAGAACTTGCATGACATCTTTTGTCCTACCCTCCCGTGGCAGCGAGGTCCTAGTGGAAACTAAGGGATATTAAGGCCTCCTTTTAATAGAGTACCGGACCAAAGCATTAACACATAGTGAATACATGAACTCCTCAAACTACGGTCATCACTGAGAAGTATCCCGATTATTGTCACTTTGGGGTTGTCGGATCATAACACATAATAGGTGACTATAAACTTGCAAGATAGGATCAAGAACTCACATATATTCATGAAAACATAATAGGTACAGATCTGAAATCATGGCACTCGGGCCCTAGTGACAAGCATTAAGCATAGCAAAGTCATAGCAACATTAATCTCAGAACATAGTGGATAATAGGGATCAAACCCTAACAAAACTAACTTAATTACATGATAAATCTCATCCAACCCATCACCATTCAGCAAGACTACGATGGAATTACTCACGCACGGCGGTGAGCATCATGAAATTGCTGATGGAGGATGGTTGATGATGACGACGACGACAAATCCCCCCCTTCGAAGCCCCGAATGGACTCCAGATCAGCCCTCCCGAGAGAGATTAGGGCTTGGCGGCGGCTCCATATCGTAAAACGCGATGAAACTTCCTCTCTGATTTTTTTCTCTGTGAGACGGAATATATGGAGTTGGAGTTGAGGTAGGCGGAGCTGCTGGGGGCCCACGAGATAGGGGGGCGCGCACAGAGGGGTGGACGCGCCCCCACCCTCGTGGACAGGGTGTGGGCCCCCTGGTCTTCATCTTTTGCCAGTATTTTTTATATTTTCTGAAACTTGTCTCCGAGGATTTTCAGGTCATTCCGAGAACTTTCGTTTTCTACACATAAAACAACATCATGGCAGTTCTGCTGAAAACATCGTTAGTCCGGGTTAGTTTCATTGAAATCATGCAAGTTAGAGTCCAAAACAAGGGCAAAAGTGTTTGGAAAAGTAGATACGTTGGAGACGTATCAATGGCGGACGCGTCCAAGCGTGTTCAGGGTTCCTCGTATCCGCCACATATTTAGTCTGAATATGAGGGTTGCTGATTACCCGCAAAAAATAAAAGCCGAAATTAAGGGGTGCTGATCGGCCCGAAAATATAGGGCCATCTTGAGAAGCTCGGCTGGTCATATTTTCATGACTGGACATTGACTGGACCGTCCACCCGGACATATAGAGGGTTTGACCGTTTGAGAAGTCCGACTGCACATGCTCTGATAGACACCAGCCGTACTGCATGCGATTATTTATGGAGTTTTACACGGTGTAAATGTTGGTCCACCAGCGACCTCTAATCTAGCCATGGGTTCAAATTATAGTATGGGTCATGATTCATGCAAGAGTACATATTTATACTACTCTCTCCGTTTCTAAACATAAGTCATTTTAGAGATTTCAATATGAACTATATACGAAGCAAAATGAGTGAATCTACACTCTAAAATATGTCTATATGCATTCGTATGTAGTCTGTATTGAAACCTCTAAAAGGACATAGGCCTCCTTTGGTTCATATGGTAGGAAAATCGTAGAATAGGAATGTCATAGGAAATGAGATGACATGCATCTCAAATCCTATGAGTAGGAATAGGAAAGGAGATGTCCTTTGATTCATCATAGGTTTTTTTCATTGAGTCTAGCCTAATGTTTATTTTCTTATAGAAGATGAAGGAGAGGAGGAATTCCTCCATAAGAATAGGATTCCATTTCTACAAATCAAATTGTTCTAAAGGTTTTTTTCCTATAAAAATCAAATCCTATGAAATTCCTACAAATTCCTCCAAACCAAAGGAGGCGATATATTTAGAAATGCAGGGAGTAGCAGGGTCTAGAAAGTGGCCCATGGAGGGTAAACGAGCCGCTTGTCTATATAGTTTTGTATAATGTTTGGGGGACATCTACATAGTAAGTTGTCTGAGGTGCCTGATTTTACGATTACCTCGCTAGCTCTGTAACTAAATAAATCATCTTAAGGGGAAAAACATGCTTGTCCAGATGGTTCTGTCTTGCAAGTAGTAATGGTTTGTTTGCTTGTTTCGATCATGTACTTGATCATCACAATACTATTTTTCTGTTTTGAGGGGATCATCACAATACTTAAAGCTTTCAAACCAATAGTGGTTATCAAGGTAATTATTTAAGCCACATCTGATTGATTCTTAATGTCAAAAGGTACATTAGTTTCTCTTCCTTTTAGGTGAGCCGAAACTTGGCTTCATTCTAATATAAAAACAATCATAAAAATAGTAAATATCAAATAACCCACGATTGTACCCCCTCCCCCCCACCCACCCAAAAAATAGTCACATTTGTTAGGTTATTGTTAGAGAAAACCACAAGGCAATCAATGATGAATTATTCAAGTTCTGATAGTCAAGTCAATTGACTATAACCCGTACAAAAGAGGCCTCCATGTTGATACATCTCCAACGTATCTATAATTTTTGATTGTTCAATGCTATTATATTACCTATTTTGGATGTTTATGAGCTTTACTTTACACTTTTATATCATTTTAGGGACCAACCTACTAACCGGAGGCCCAACCCGTATTGTTGTTTTTTTTGCCTATTTCAGTGTTTCGAAGAAAAGCAAAATATTAAACGGAGTCCAAACGGAATGAAACCTTCGGGAGCAATCTTTTTGGAACAAACGTGATCCAGAGGACCTGGAGTGCAAGTCAAGAAGCAATCAAGGAGGCCACGAGGGTGGAGGGCGCCCCCCCTACTAGGCGCGCCCCCTATCTCGTGGGCCCCTCGGGAGTCCACCGGCCTACTTATTCCTCCTATATATACCCACGTACCCCAAGAACATCATATGCGACCATGAAAAACTATTTCCACCACTATAACCTTCTGTATCCGCGAGATCCCATATTGGAGCCTTCGCCGGCGCTCCGCCGGAGGGGGATCAACCACGGATGGCTTCTATATCAACACCATAGCCTCTCCGATGAGTTGTGAGTTGTTTACCACAGACCTTCGGGTCCATAGTTATTAGCTAGATAGCTTCTTCTCTCTCTTTGGATCTCAATACCATGTTCTCCTTGATCTTCTTGGAGATCTATTCGATGTAACTCTTTTTGCTGTGTGTTTGTCGACATCCGATGAATTGTGGGTTTATGATCAAGTTTATTTATGAGAAATATTTGAATCTCCTTTGAATTCTTTTATGTGTGATTAAGTTATCTCTGCAAGTCTCTTCGAATTATCAGTTTGGTTTGGCCTACTAGATTGATCTTTCTTGCAATGGGAGAAGTGCTTAGCTTTGGGTTCAATCTTGCGGTGTCCTTTCCCAGTGACAACAGGGGCAGCAAGGCACGTATTTTATTGTTGCCATCGAGGATAAAAAGATGGGGTTTATATCATATTGCATGAGTTTATCCCTCTACATCATGTCATCTTTCTTAATGCGTTACTCTGTTCTTTATGAACTTAATACTCTAGATGCATGCTGGATAGTGGCCGATGTGTGGAGTAATAGTAGTAGATGCAGGCAGGAGTCGGTCTACTTGTCACAGACGTGATGCCTATATACATGATCATGCCTAGATAATCTCATAATTATTCACATTTCTATCAATTGCTCGACAGTAATTTGTTCACCCACCGTAATACTTATGATATCTTGAGAGAAGCCACTAGTGAAACCTATGGCCCTCAGGTCTATCTCTTATCATATAAGCTTTCAATCTAGTTTTATTTGCATCTTTACTTTTCCTATATATATTATAAAATACCAAAAAATTATTTATCTTATCATATTATCTCTATCAGATCTCACATTCGCAAGTGGCCTTGAAGGGATTGACAACCCCTTTATTGTGTTGGTTGCGAGTTCTTGTTTGTTTATGTAGGTGCGTGGGACTTTTGAGGAGCCTCCTACTGGATTGATACCTTGGTTCTCAAAAACTGATGGAAATACTTATGCTACTATTGCTGCATCACCCTTTTCTCTTCAAGGAAAACCAACGCAAGCTCAAGACGTAGCAAGAAGGATTTCTGGCGCCGTTGCCGGGGAGGTCTTCGCTCAAGTCAAGACATACCAAGTACCCATCACAAACTCATCTCCCTCTCATTTAGATTATTTGCCATTTGCCTCTTGTTTTCCTCTCCCCCACTTCCCCCTTGCCGTTTTATTCGCCCTCTCTTTCCCAATCTCCTTTCTCATTTGCTTGCCTTTTTTGTGCTCGTCGTTATGGCTAGCTCAGTCTGTATCCCTTCGTCTCCCGACTTTGAAGTTCTTCACTTCAAGAAAAGACAAGGAGAAAATTTGAAAGATGCTTGGCATAGAATTTGCAATGCTCAAAGTAGATCTACTAGGAAGCAACCCACTTCCGTTCTTCTTCGCAATTTTTATGTGGGCTTTACTGCTTGGAAGATATATCCTTGATACCATTACCAGAGGGAATTTCTTGGGTAACCATACTTTTGATGCTTATAATGCTATGTTAGATTTGTTTGGTACACCCCTTCTTTTGGTTAATGGAACTGTTTTAACTTTGAAACATGTGATGCAAAGGCTTGAAATTATTATAAATAAAGTTGCCACCGTTGAGTTAATTGAAAATTTGGATAAAAAGATCCACAATCAAATTACCCAATATGGATCTAGGGTTGGTGTTACCTTGAATTTTTTAAAGAAAAAGAACCTATAGTTAATGAAAGAATAGATCTAGATTCTACAAGAATTGGTAAATTGGAGGACATTATCACGAACTTAGGGTCTGCCTTTTCATCTGTGAAAAATACCCCAACTCCTCATACCAAATTTGCCAAGGTCATGTATGTTCCTAAAAATAAGGGTGAATCTTCTAGTAAAGGAAGTGCCGATCTCAAATCGATAAATGTTCATCCCAATTCTCTTGCTATCATTAAGGAACCTTTTGCTAGAAACGTATTTCTTGATTTCTTCACTAAGAGCTTAACCATTACTAAAAATAAAGAAACTCCTAAGGATTATAAGTGCTCTATTGAAGAATTGAGTGCCAAAGATGGCACTACTTAGATCTATCCTCGCTTTTACGCCTAGCTAGGGGCGTTAAACGATGGCGCTAGTTGGGAGGCAACCCAATTTTATTTATGTTTTTTGTTTTTGCTTCTGTTTAGTAATAAATTTTCCATCTACCTTCTGTTTAGATGTGTTTTTATGTTTTATTTAGTGTTTGTACCAAGTAGAACCTATAGGATAACCTATGGTGATAGTTAATTTGATTCTGCTGAAAAACAGAAACTTTGCACGCACGAAAATAATTTTAGTAATTCATAGAAACATGCTTTTGCGTTGATTCTTTTTTCTGTAGATCAATAGAAAAATGTCCCTAGACTTCCTATTTTGGTAGGATTTTTAGAGTTTCAAAAGTATTCGAGAGTTACAGATTGCTACAGACTGTTCTGTTTTTAACAGATTCTGTTTCTCGTGTGTTGTTTGCTTATTTTGATGCATCTATGGCTAGTATTAAGTGGTATGAACCATAGAGAAGTTGAAATACAGTAGGTTTAACACCAATATAAATAAATAATGAGTTCATTTCAGTACCTTATGTGGTGGTTTTTCTTTCTTTCACTAACGGAGCTAATGAGATTTCCTGTTGAGTTTTGTGTTGTGAAGTTTTCATGTTTTGGGTAAAGATTTGATGGACTATGGAATAAGGAGTGGCAAGAGCCTAAACTTGGGGATGCCCATGGCACCCCAAGATATTCAAGAATATCCAATAGCCTAAGCTTGGGGATGCCCCCGAAGGCATGCCCTCTTTTGTCTTCGTTTATCAGTAACTTTACTTGGAGCTATATTTTTATTCGCCACATGATATGTGTTTTGCTTGGAGCGTCTTGTATGATATTAGTCTTTGCTTTTTAGTTTACCACAATTATCCTTTCTGTACACACCTTTTGGGAGAAGCCCTCTTGATTAGAATTTATTAGAATACTCTATGCGCTTCACTTATATGTTTTGAGCTAGATAGTATTTGCTCTAGTACTTCACTTATATCTTTTAGAGCACGGCGGTGGCTTAATTTTGAAGAAATTGTTGATCTATCATGCTTCACCTATATTATTTTGAGAGTCTTTTAGAACAGCATGGTATTTGCTATGGTTATGAATTTGGTCCTAGAATGATGAGCATCCAAGTTGAGTATAATAAAAACTATCATAGAAAGTGCATTAAACACTAGGATCAATTTGATGCTTGATGATTGTTTTGAGATATAAAGGTGGTAATGCTAGAGTCATGCTAGTGGGTTATTATGAAATTGAGAAATACTTGTGTTGAAGTTGGCAAGTCCCGTAGCATGCACGTATGGTAAAAGTTATGTGAAAAATTTTGTTGCATGAGGTGCTCTTTTGATTGTCTTCCTTATGAGTGGCAGTCGGGGACGGGCGATGGTCTTTTCCTACCAATCTATCCCTCTAGGGGCATGCGTAGTAGTACTTTTCTTTGAGGGCTAAGTAGACTTTTGTAATAAGTATATGAGTTCTTTATGACTAATGTGAGTCCATGGATATACGCACACTCACCCTTCCACTTTGCTAGCCTCTATTGTGCCGCGCAACTTTCGCCGGTATCATGCACCATTATTTAAATTCCTCAAAACAGCCTCCATACCTACCTATTATGGCATTTCCATAGCCATTCCGAGATATATTGCCATGCAACTTCCCACCGTTCCGTTATTATAACACGCCCCATCATTGTCATATTGCTCTTTGCATGATCATGTAGTTGACATTGTATTTGTGGCAAGGCCACCTTCATAATTTTTATACATGTAACTCTTGATTCATTGCATATCCCGGTACACCGCCGGAGGCATTCATATAGAGTCATATTTTGTTCTAAGTGTTGAATTGTAATTCTTGAGTTGTCAATTAATAAAAGTGTGATGATCTTCATTGTTAGAGCATTGTCCCAAGTGAGGAAAGGATGATGAAGACTATGATTCCCCCACAAGTCGGGATGGGACTTCGGACTTTTAAAAAAAAGAAAAAAAAGGCCAAAGAGCCCACAAATAAAAAAAGGAAAGGCCAAAAAAAGAGAGAAAGGCCATATAAATAAATAAAAAATATAAAAATATAAAAAAATGAGAGAAAAAGAGAGAAGGGACAATGCTACTATATCTTTTTCCACACTTGTGCTTCGAAATAGCACCATGATCTTCATGATATAGAGAGTCTCTTGTGTTGTCACTTTCATATACTACTGGGATTTTTTCATTATAGAACTTGGCTTGTATATTCCAATGATGGGCTTCCTCAAAATGCCCTAGGTCTTCGTGATCAAGCAAGTTGGATGCACACCCACTTAGTTTCTTTTGTTGAGCTTTCATACATTTATAGCTCTAGTGCATCCGTTGCATGGCAATCCCTACTCACTCACATTGATATCTATTGATGGGCATCTCCATAGCCCGTTGATACGCCTAGTTGATGTGAGACTATCTTCTTCCTTTTCGTCCTCATAACCACCACCTTATACCATCATAGTGCCATGTCCATGGCTTGCGCTCATGTATTGCATAAGAGTTGAAAAGGCTGAAGCGCGTTAAAAAGTATGAACCAATTGCTCGGCTCGTCATCGGGGTTGTGCATGATGGGAGTATTTTGTGTAATGAAAATGAAGCATGGCCTAACTATATGATTTTGTAGGGATAAGCTTTCTTTGGCTATGCTATTTTGATAGGACATGATTATTTGTTAGTATGCTTCAAGTATTACTATTTTTATGTTTTATAAGATTTTATCTTGAATCATTTGGATCTGAACAATCATCCCACAATAAAAAAAATACATTGAGAATTATGCTAGGTAGCATTCCACATCAAAAATTCTGTTTTTATCATTTACCTACTCGAGGACGAGCAAGAATTAAGCTTGGGGATGCTTGATACATCTCCAATGTATCTATAATTTTTGATTGTTCCATGCTATTATATTACCTGTTTTGGATGTTTATGGGCTTTACTATACACTTTTATATCATTTTTGGGACTAACCTACTAACCGGAGGCCCAACCCATATTACTGTTTTTTGCCTATTTCAGTGTTTCGAAGAAAAGGAATATCACACGGAGTCCAAACTGAATGAAACCTTCGGGAGCGATCTTTTTGGAACAAACGTGATCCAGAGGACTTGAAGTGCAAGTCAAGAAGCAATCGAGGAGGCCATGAGGGTGGAGGGCGCGCCCCCTACTGGGCGCGCCCCCCTATCTCGTGCGCTCCTCGGGAGTCCACCGACATACGTCTTCCTCCTATATATACCCACGTACCCCAAGAACATCAGAGGCGACCATGAAAAACTATTTCCACCATTGTAACCTTCTGTATCCGCGAGATCCCATCTTGGAACCTTCGTCGGCGCTCCGCCGGAGGGGGGATCAACCACGGAGGGCTTCTACATCAACACCATAGCCTCTCCGATGAGTTGTGAGTAGTTTACCACAGACCTTCGGGTCCATAGTTATTAGCTAGATGGATTCTTCTCTCTCTTTGGATCTCAATACCATGTTCTCCTTGATCTTCTTGGAGATCTATTCGATATAACTCTTTTTGCGGTGTGTTTGTCGAGATCCGATGAATTGTGGTTTTATGATCAAGTTTATCTATGAGAAATATTTGAATCTCCTCTGAATTATTTTATGTGTGATTAAGTTATCTTTGCAAGTCTCTTTGAATTATCAGTTTGGTTTGGCCTACTAGATTGATCTTTCTTGTAATGCGAGAAGTGCTTAGCTTTGGGTTCAATCTTGCGGTGCCCTTTCCCAGTGACAGCAAGGGCAGCAAGGCACGTATTGTATTGTTGCCATCAAGGATAAAAAGATGGGATTTATATCATATTGCATGAGTTTATCCCTCTACATCATGTCATCTTTCTTAATGCGTTACTCTGTTCTTTATGAACTTAATACTCTAGATGCATGCTGGATAGCGGTCGATGTGTGGAGTAATAGTAGTAGATGCAGGCAGGAGTCGGTCTACTTGTCACGGACGTGATGCCTATATACATGATCATGCCTAGATAATCTCATAATTATTCGCTTTTCTATTAATTGCTCGACAATAATTTGTTCACCCACCGTAATACTTATGCTATCTTGAGAGAATTCACTAGTGAAACCTATGGCCCCCGGGTCTATCTCTTATCATATAAGCTTTCAATCTACTTTTATTTGCATCTTTAGGTTTCCTATTTATATTATAAAATACCAAAAATATATTTAGCTTATCATATTATCTCTGTCAGATCTCACTTTCGCAAGTGGCCTTGAAGGAATTGACAACCCCTTTATTGCGTTGGTTGCGAGTTCTTGTTTGTTTGTGTAGGTGCGTGGGACTTTTGAGGAGCCTCCTACTGGATTGATACATTTGTTCTCAAAAACTGAGAGAAATACTTAGGCTACTATTGCTGCATCACCCTTTCCTCTTCAAGGAAAACCAACGCAAACTCAAGACGTAGCACATGTCATGCGTTATCGGGCTCAGAAATCGGCAAGTCAATGTCGAGTTAAGAGATCTTGGCCCAACTAAAGCCCTCAATCTCTTGGTTGATAAGAAGGTGAGCGGCGTTGGTATGCCGCCGCCAGTTGCCTGGCTTTGACATTGCTGCCAACAACCTTGCATTGAAGCACAACCTTGCCCCATGGGTTCGCGAGATTGATTCACGCCCGATCTTCACCAAATAAATGAGATGAAGACATGAGTTGTAACAACACGTTTGGTAACCTTTGATGCTGGGATGGGAGTATGTACAAGGGAGCTCATCTAGACATTAAGCCTGGTAAATACTCCCTCTGTCCCAAAACAAGTGTCTCAACTTTAGTACAACTTTGTACTAAAGTTTATACAAAGTTAAGACACTAATTTTGGGACGGAGAGAGTACACTTTAACTGCCATGGCTCACCCTTTGTGCGCCTTTAGCCACCCTCAGGTGCTCCCTTTTCGTGGTAGGGATGCGATGCTGGGGTTCCATGTTGGCTGTGTTTTGGTGGCACAGAAGATCCCATTCACAAGTAGTTTTCACCCAAGCTGTTCCAAGCAAAAAAATTGGTAGATAAGATTTGTGGCGACCTTGTTAGAAAGTTGTTTGCATGGCTTCTGCAGGCCAAGATCACCATGGCCATACTTTTAGTATCACATGTCAACATGGCCCGGCCCAAGATGCAGGCAGTGGCAGACCTGGCCCAGTGGGCTATGGTGAGGCCAACAATGAAAATCTTGATAAAATTTATTTTTTATAGTTGTTATATTATTATTTTTCTCTGATATAAAGGTAATTGAGAAATTTCCGGGCCGGTCATGACCCACCCTGACCGTCCTCTAGCTCCGCCACTGGCTGCAAGCAATAATGACTACTAAAAGCATAAGTGATAGCCAACGTAACCACCACCAATGTTCCTGTTTTTGGATGAATTTTTCCTCAAAGAAATTGTGCTCTAGATAAGCCTTCTGCACCAAGTGCCCGGCTTGATAAACTAACAACAAATAATTACAATCAAGGATAAACCTTCTGCAAGGGACGTGATTATATTGATGGCCATCTACTACGAGCTGCTGGCGGGCTAGAGGTGGAAAGCTACCTAACCTAACTTAAACCATGGCTCCTAACTAATGCACATCGAGTTAATCGATGTTAAAAAAACTGAAAAGTTACAGCTGATTGAGCCATTGTTATCGTTTACTCACCGGATGGTGATGATGACCCGGTGGCCTCGGTAAAGTCGACCAAGCAATTGATTACTGCGAGGAAAACCGACCAATTACTGTAGGAGATGTACGCGTGTGCCCGGTTGCATTCATCGATTGTATACATTACTCGTGGAACATTCTAGTCTTCCATGGCGATAACTCATCAAGTACTACAGCTAATACCACTCTGGGCTAAGTCAGACAAAGCATATAGGTCAGTGGTTGATACCCTATGCTTATCTCGAGAGATATTTCTGCAGGTAGTGTTGAAATAAGCTTCTTGGACCTCTACCTTATTAAACAACCAAGAGATAATGATGCATGTAGTATCATCTGCTACCATATGTCCCAATCGTGTAAAGTGTCCTCTGACGTTAGGAGTCCTATGTTTTGGCTAAGCATGTATCAAATATTAAAACTAATCAAGTCACTGATCGACTAAGACATAACACTGATCTAGGCTTATCAAGGTATCTAATTTAGCTTGCACCATCAAAGTGCAGCCAATTGCATATATAGGGTCTGAGCAAATTGAGCGGCTCTTTGTTGAACTTACGGCCTACCCTCTGTTCCTCACCCTAATCCGTGGTGCCTCTCACAATGGTATTGAGACCACAGGGTAGAGTCCCTAGAGTTATTCCGGTTCAGTTTAAACCGTATACAGATAAGTTTCTAGACAATCAATCTGTTTAAACAAAGACTCCAGATTAGCACAACCAACCACGATCATTAGTAACCAAATAGGAGTCTCAACTTAATCTGCAACAAGGTCTCATCACACATGTGTGAGTCATGCGCCGGATTTGATTAAATTTCAATTCAAATCCACAGGCTTTTAAACAATCCATATTGCCAAATTATGGACAACCCGGTCATTCCTATGATGCTCTACCCGGGTTATATAAACAATGTTTAATTACCAGTACACACTTGTATTGTACTTCCAGCAGGAAGTATTGGCTTGCTCGGACTAATTTCCGTCCAAGTTTTCATGTATACTGTACACAATGCACACGATGGAATGGGCCTTCGCTGATCTCACTTTACACAATGCACACGATGGCAAAGGACGACGTGCATGATCTGACTGTCATATACTACTCCACATGATTTTCAGGCAAGCAATAAGCCAATAATGTTGTGCATACACGGTACAGTACTGCACAAAATCACAAAAACAAAAGTTAAGCACGCACGAAAGGCTCTCCGACGGAGTCCGACGAGAGAAGCGGCCATTCTGCTGGCTGTGTCATGGCCGATTCACGCGTGCAGGTGGTCGACCACGCAATCGCAATCACGCTGCCGGAATTGGTCATGTCGGCGTTCCCGATAAAACAAAGGTTTGCTGGTACCCGTATGACTGTTTGCTGGGCCTGAGCCATGAGGTGAGCAGGTGAGCGCGCTTCTCCCACCAATGCTGGAGAGCAAAAACAGGCGCTGCTTGCCGACAGAGATGCATAAGCTCAGCTCATGCGTGCACTCCTGACTTCAGAAAAAAAAAAACTAGACCAATAGCAGGCGCTCTGGCCACTGGGCTATGAGCCAAGGAACCGGGCAAAAATGCAGGGTCCCAGATCGGCTGATCCAACACACACATTGTTCGATGAAGAATATATCAAACAGTATATAGGATGCAGCTTACTGCTCGACCGTGAGTTCTTTGTCAGTGAGAGATTCTTCATAACACATAGCGCACATCATCAACCTGACGCAGTTTTGCTTACCGTGATTCTTTGTCAGTCGAGGGGACATGACCTAGCTAGCAAATTAGTTAGAAATGCGAGGTGGATGCTAACGAAGATATGTACTGGATCTTTCTAGAAGAATTTACAGAGACAAAATTTAAAACTCATACCCGCAGGGGGCGGACGATCCTAGCTACGGATGGATGCATGTGAAATTTGATCTCATTTTACCTGTGGACCTGTCGCTAGCTCGTGCAATCCTGTTAATCTACACACGCTCCGCGGTAATCGATAGGAACCGCGCTTGGCGGATGCTTAGAGCATCTCCAGCAGTTGGCCCCCAGGGGGCGAGCCGGCGCAAAAAAAAAGGCCTGGGGGCGAGTTGCCCCCCAGTCGCCGTCCCCAAGGCCACCTTCAGGCGCGTCTAATTTTTCCAAAAAAAAAGTTCGGCGAAGTTCGGTTAAACATGGCTAAATTTCGGCAAACTTTGGCATATATTACATGCTCGCGACGCGTTTACATAACAAATATAACTAAAAAAAGAAATCGCTAAAAGCGGAGTAGTCGCCATCATCGCCGCCATCCTCGCCGCCGTCAATGTCGTCGGCCTTCTCCTCCTTGACGCGGCTGTCCCGACTGCACCCCTGCCCGGCGTCGCCATGACGGACAGGTGTCGGCGGCGCGTCATCGTCGCTGTCGTCGAGGACAACGACGCCTCCTTCTTCGCGGCCCCGGCTTACTGCTCGACCGTGAGTTCTTTGTCAGTGAGAGATTCTTCAGAACACATAGGGCACATCATCAACCTGACGCAGTTTTGCTTACCCTAATTGTCCTCTTCAGTCGAGGGAAGATGACCTGGCTAGCAAATTAGTTTTTTTTTTCGAAACGGAGGCATAAGATTTGCCTTATTTATTAAATAAGAAGAGAATAGAGTTTAGAGGATTACAACACACCCACACATTCGGCATGACAATTACTCACCCAGAAAAATATTCCCTAATTTCTTTGCGCCCGCGGCCATCCAAAGCTTGGCCTCGTCGACGATGGCGGTGAGTAGGATGGTCGGTGGTGCACTTTCGTGGTGAAACACTCGTGCATTTCTTTTATTCCAAATGGTCTAAGAGACGAGTATGGTGAGGGAGGCCATAGCAAATTAGTGAGAAATGCGAGTATACAATCGTGTGGATGCTAACGAAGATATGTACTGGATCTTTCTAGAAGAATTTACACAGACAAAATTTAAAACTCATACCCGCAGGGGGCGAACGATCCTAGCTACGGATGGATGCATGTGAAATTTGATCTCGTTTTACCTGACGACCTGTCGCTAGCTCGCGCAATCCTGTTAATCTACACGCGCTCCGCCGTAATCCAGGCGACAGGAACCGCGCTTGGCGGATGCTTACTTTCCCGGCCGGCGCCTCACTCTATCGGTGTTGCACCATAGATCCGTGTCGTCGGCCGGCCCCGATTAAAAACCTATACAAGAACTATAGATCAATATTGTGCGACGACGCGAAAGAGAGCTAGCTGGTGATCCGAATAGCGGTAATTTTCTAGCTAGGTCGTCCTCGTACATGACTACATCCAAATAATAATTAATGCGTGCATGTGGGTGTATGTGGCTGGGATTAGGCCAACTCCACCGCGCGACCCTATCTTGTCCGGCCCCGTCCGTTTGGGGCAAAACGGATAAACCAGGCGGCCCAGCGCGCGACGGCCCGGACCCATCTGATCCGTTTTGTGTCCGGGCCGACCCATTTCGAGCGCAAACTTGCGCCGGGTTTGGGTCGCGACGGACAGCGAACGGACGGTTCAAACGTCCGCGCCGGGGCCGCGTGGCAGGCGGTCACCTACCTCCCACCCGCCAACATTAATGCGCACGGGCGGGTGGCCCCACCTGTCATCCGCACAGCTCCGGGTCGTCGTCCTTCTTAAATGGGAAGCCGTGGACCGGTCGTCGTCCACACTTCCCACTCCGGCTCCTCTCTGCCCCCTTGAAGCCCGACACCCTCGAAATCCTAAACAGCTCCCCGTCGT
Organism: Triticum dicoccoides; assembly: GCF_002162155.2. Taxonomy (NCBI): domain Eukaryota; kingdom Viridiplantae; phylum Streptophyta; class Magnoliopsida; order Poales; family Poaceae; genus Triticum; species Triticum dicoccoides. Next base: position 678,760,991 of record NC_041391.1, read on the forward strand.
CGACCTCGCCGGCCGACCGCAGCAATGGGCCTTTGGAACTACGGCCGCAAGGGGAAGCATGACCGTGAGGCCGGCTCCTTCTCGGGCCGCCGCCGCGGATCCGCGAAGAAGGAGGAGCCCGCGTCACCACCGCGCTCTTCCCGTCGTGCCCCCGCGCCATCCCCCTTCACCATTGCCCCTCGGCCCGCCGGCGAGCGCGACCGGCAGTACATCTGCGCGGACGTGTGCCGGAGGTACTGGGAGACGAGGACGCCCGTCCCGTGGAGCGACGTCCACCTTCCCAAAGGATGCCACCTCTCCGCGGACTGGGTCCCCATGCCGCCGGTGCCGGCGAGCGGCCATGCCTGGCGCGACGAGATCGCACGCCGCCGCCTCCTCCTCCCCGACGACCTGTACTACGACTACAGGTATGCCCCCGACTCCCCGTTGTGGGACACATGGCTCCAGGACGAGCACGACACGCGCCGCGCATCGTACTTTGCCGACACGGTGTCGGGGCCGCGGCGGCCACGTGCAGAGGCGTGCGGGCGTACGCGGGTGCGCGGCCTGACGCCCACGCCGTCGCCTTTCCCATCTCCGTCGCCACCTCCACCTCCTTGTTGGAAATATGCCCTAGAGGCAATAATAAAAGGATTATTATTATATTTCCTTGTTCATGATAATTGTCTTTTATTCATGCTATAATTGTATTATCCGGAAATCGTAATACACGTGTGAATACATAGACCACAATATGTCCCTAGTAAGCCTCTAGTTGACTAGCTCGTTGGTCAACAGATAGTCATGGTTTCCTGACTATGGACATTAGATGTCATTGACAACGGGATCACGTCATTAGGAGAATGACGTGATGGACAAGACCCATTCCTAAGCATAGCACAAGATCGTGTAGTTCGTTTTGCTAGAGCTTTTCTAATGTCAAGTATCTTTTCCTTAGACCATGAGATCGTGTAACTCCCGAATACCGTAGGAGTGCTTTGGGTGTACCAAACGTCACAACGTAACTGGGTGACTATAAAGATGCACTACAGGTATCTCCGAATGTATCTGTTGGGTTGACACGGATCGAAACTGGGATTTGTCACTCCGGATAACGGAGAGGTATCACTGGGCCCACTTGGTAGTGCATCATCATAATGAGCTCAAAGTGACCAAGTGTCTGGTCACGGGATCATGCATTACGGTACGAGTAAAGTGACTTGCCGGTAACGAGACTGAACGAGGTATTGTGATACCGACGATCGAGTCTCGGGCAAGTAACATACCGTATGACAAAGGGAATAGTATACGGGGTTGCTTGAACCCTCGACATCGTGGTTCATCCGATGAGATCATCGAGGAGTATGTGGGAGCCAACATGGGTATCCAGATCCCGCTGTTGGTTATTAACCGGAGAGCTGTCTCGGTCATGTCTGCATGTCTCCCGAACCCGTAGGGTCTACACACTTAAGGTTCGGTGACGCTAGGGTTGTATGAATATGAGTATGCAGCAAACCGAATATTGTTCGGAGTCCCGGATGAGATCTCGGACGTCACGAGGAGTTCCGGAATGGTCCGGAGGTAAAGAAAACTATATAGGAAGTGCTGTTTCGGCCATCGGGAAAGTTTCGGGGTCACCCGGTATTGTACCGGGACCACCGGAAGTGTCCCGGGGGTCCACCGGGTGGGGCCACCTATCCCGGAGGGCCCCGTGGGCTGAAGTGGGAGGGGAACCAGCCCCTAGGGGGCTGGTGCCCCCCCCTGCGCCTAGGATTGGAAACCCTAGGTGGGGGGGGGGGCGCACCACTTGCCTTGGGGGGGCACTCCACCCCCCCGGCCGCCGCCCCCCCTTGGGAGATTGATCTCCCAGGGCTGGCGCCCCCCCTGGGGGCCTATATAAAGGTGGGCAAGGGGGAGGGCAGCCGCACCCCAAGTCTTGGCGCCTCCCTCCCCCCTTCTACACCTCGTCCTCCTCCCGCAGCAGCTTGGCGAAGCCCTGCCGGAGTTCTGCTGCATCCACCACCACGCCGTCGTGCTGCTGGATCATCATCAACCTCTCCTTCCCCCTTGCTGGATCAAGACGGAGGAGATGGCACGCTGACCGTACGTGTGTTGAACGCGGAGGTGCCGTCCGTTCGGCGCTAGGATCTCCGGTGATAGGATCACGACGAGAACGACTACATCAACCCCGTTCTTTTGAACGCTTCCGCACGTGATCTACAAAGTGGTATGTAGATGCAATCTCTCTCCCATGACTCTTTGATTAGATGAACTCATAGATGGATCTTGGTGAAATCGTAGGAAAATTTTTAATTTTCTGCAACGTTCCCCAACAGTGGCATCATGAGCTAGGTCTATGCGTAGTTCTCTATTGCACGAGTAGAACACAATTTTGTTGTGGGCGTAAATATTGTCAACTTGCTTGCCGCTACTAGTCTTTTCTTGCTTCAGCGGTATTGTGGGATGAAGCGGCCCGGACTGATCTTACACATACGCTTACGTGAGACAGGTTCCACCGACTGACATGCACTAGTTGCATAAGGTGGCTAGCGGGTGTCTGTCTCTCCTACTTTAGTTGGAGCGGATTAGATGAAAAGGGTCCTTATGAAGGGTAAATAGAAGTTGACAAAATCACGTTGTGGTTATTCGTAGGTAAGAAAACGTTCTTGCTAGGACCCAATTGCAGCCACGTAAAAGATGCAACAACAATTAGAGGACGTCTAACTTGTTTTTGCAGCAATTGTCTTGTGATGTGATATGGCCGGAAGTTGTGATGAATGATGAATGATATATTGTGATGTATGAGATCATGTTCATGTAATAGGAATCACGACTTGCATGTCGATGAGTATGACAACCGGCAGGAGCCATGGGAGTTGTCTTTATTTTTGTATATGACCTGCGTGTCATTGAAGAACGCCATGTAAATTACTTTACTTTATTGCTAAACGCGTTAGCCATAGAAGTAGAAGTAGTCGTTGGCGTGACAACTTCATGAAGACACAATGATGGAGATCATGGTGTCATGCCGGTGACAAAGATGATCATGGAGCCCCGAACATGGAGATCGAAGGAGCTATATGATATTGGCCATATCATGTCACTACTATATAATTGCATGTGATGTTTATTATGTCTTATGCATCTTGTTTACTTAGAACGGCGGTAGTAAATAAGATGATCCCTTATAATAATTTCAAGAAAGTGTTCCCCCTAACTGTGCACCGTTGCTAAAGTTCGTCGTTTCGAAGCACCACGTGATGATCGGGTGTGATAGATCCTTACGTTCACATACAACGGGTGTAAGACAGATTTACACATGCAGAACACTTAGGGTTAACTTGACAAGCCTAGCATGTACAGACATGGCCTCGGAACACAGAGACCGAAAGGTCGAACATGAGTCGTATGGAAGATACGATCAACATGGAGATGTTCACCGATGATGACTAGTCCGTCTCACGTGATGATCGGACACGGCCTAGTCGACTCGGATCGTGTAAACACTTAGATGACTAGAGGGATGTCTAATCTGAGTGGGAGTTCATTAAATAATTTGATTAGATGAACTTAATTATCATGAACTTAGTCTAAAACTTTTGCAAAATATGTCTTGTAGATCAAATGGCCAACGCTCATGTCAACATGAACTTCAACGCGTTCCTAGAGAAAACCAAGCTGAAAGATGATGGCAGCAACTATTCAGACTGGGTCCGGAACCTGAGGATCATCCTCATAGCAGCCAAGAAAGATTATGTCATAGATGCACCGCTAGGTGAAGCACCCATCCCAGAGAACCAAGACGTTATGAACACTTGGCAATCACGTGCTGATGATTACTCCCTCGTTCAGTGCGGCATGCTTTACTGCTTAGAACCGGGGCTCCAAAAGCGTTTTGAGAAGCACGGAGCATATGAGATGTTCGAGGATCTGAAAATGGTTTTCCAAGCTCATGCCTGGGTCGAGAGATATGAAGTCTCCGAGAAGTTCTATAGTTGTAAGATGGAGGAAAACAGTTCTGTCAGTGAGCACATACTCAAAATGTCTGGGTTGCACAACCGCCTGTCCCAGCTGGAGATCAACCTCCCGGACGAGGCGGTCATTGACAGAATCCTTCAGTCGCTCCCACCGAGCTACAAGAGCTTTGTGTTGAACTACAATATGTAGGGGATGGTGAAGACCATTCCTGAAGTATTCTCAATGCTGAAGTCAGCAGAGGTTGAAATCAAGAAAAAACATGAAGTGTTGATGGTCAATAAGATCACTAAGTTCAAGAAGGGCAAGGGTAAGAAGAACTCCAAGAAGGATGTCAAAGATGTTGCTGCACCCGGTAAGCCAGTTGCCGGGAAGAAGTCAAAGAATGGACCCAAGCCTGAGACTGAGTGCTTTTATTGCAAGGGGAAGGGTCACTGAAAGTGGAACTGCCCCAAGTACTTAGCAGACAAGAAGGCCGGCAACACTAAAGGTATATTTGATATACATGTAATTGATGTGTACCTTGCCAGTACTCGTAGTAACTCTTGGGTATTTGATACCGGTGCCGTTGCTCACATTTGTAACTCACAGCAGGAGCTGCGGAATAAGCGGAGACTGGCGAAGGACGAGGTGATGATGCGCGTCGGGAATGGTTCCAAGGTCGACGTGATCGCCGTCGGCACGCTACCTCTACATTTACCTACGGGATTAGTTTTAAACCTCAATAATTGTTATTTAGTGCCAAGTTTGAGCATGAACATTGTATCTGGATCTCGTTTGATATGAGATGGCTACTCATTTAAATCCGAGAATAATGGTTGTTCTATTTATATGAGAGATATGTTTTATGGTCATGCCCCGATGGTCAATGGTTTATTATTAATGAATCTCGAACGTAATGTTACACATATTCATAGCGTGAATACCAAAAGATGTAAAGTTGATAACGATAGTCCCACATACTTGTGGCACTGCCGCCTTGATCACATTGGTGTCAAGCGCATGAAGAAGCTCCATGCTGATGGACTTTTAGAGTCTCTCGATTATGAATCATTTGACACATGCGAACCATGCCTCATGGGCAAAATGACCAAGACTCCGTTCTCCGGAACAATGGAGCGAGCAACCAACTTGTTGGAAATCATACATACCGATGTGTGCGGTCCAATGAGCGTTGAGGCTCGCGGAGGATATCGTTATGTTCTCACTCTCACTGATGACTTGAGTAGATATGGGTATGTCTACTTGATGAAACACAAGTCTGAGACCTTTGAAAGTTCAAGGAATTTCAGAATGACGTAGAGAATCAACGTGACCGAAAGATAAAATTCTTACGATCAGATCGTGGAGGCGAATATTTAAGTCACGAATTTGGTACACATTTAAGAAAATGTGGAATCGTTTCACAACTCATGCCGCCTGGAACACCTCAGCGTAACGGTGTGTCCGAACGTCGTAATCCCACTCTATTGGATATGGTGCGATCTATGATGTCTCTTACAGATTTACTGCTATCATTTTGGGGATACGCTCTAGAGACAACTACATTCACTTTAAATAGGGCACCGTCTAAATCCGTTGAGACGACACCGTATGAATTATGGTTTGGGAAGAAACCTAAGCTGTTGTTTCTAAAAGTTTGGGGATGCGATGCTTATGTCAAGAAACTTCAACCTGAAAAGCTCGAACCCAAGTCGGAAAAATGCGTCTTCATAGGATACCCTAAGGAAACCATTGGGTATACCTTCTACTTAAGATCCGAGGGCAAGATCTTTGTTGCCAAGAACGGATCCTTTCTGGAAAAAGAGTTTCTCTCGAAAGGAGTAAGTGGGAGGAAAGTAGAACTCGATGAAGTACTACCTCTTGATCCGGAAACTAGTGCAGCTCAGGAAAACGTTCCTGTGGTGCCTACACCGACTGGATAGGAAATTAATGATGACGATCAAGGTACTTTTGATCAAGTTGCTACTGAACTTCGTAGGTCCACAAGGACACGTTCCACACCAGAGTGGTATGGCAACCCTGTCCTGGAAATCATGTTGTTAGACAACGGTGAACCTTCGAACTATGAAGAAGCGATGGCGGGCCCAGATTCCAACAAATGGCTAGAAGCCATGAAATCCGAGATAGAATCCATGTATGAAAACAAAGTATGGACTTTGACTGACTTGCCCGATGATCGGCGAGCGATAGAAAACAAATGGATCTTTAAGAAGAAGACGGACGCAGATGGTAATGTCACCATCTATAAAGCTCGACTTGTCGCTAAGGGTTATTGGCAAGTTCAAGGGATTGACTACGATGAGACTTTCTCTCCCGTAGCGAAGCTTAAGTCCGTCTGAATCATGTTAGCAATTGCCGCATACTATGATTATGAGATATGGCAGATGGACGTCAAAACGGCATTCCTTAACGGGCATCTTAAGGAAGAACTGTATATGATGCAGCCGGAGGGTTTTGTCGATCCTAAGAATGCTAACAAAGTATGCAAGCTCCAGAGATCCATTTATGGGCTGGTGCAAGCATCTCGGAGTTGGAACATTCGCTTTGATGAGATGATCAAAGCGTTTGGGTTTATGCAGACTTATGGAGAAGCCTGCGTTTACAAGAAAGTGAGTGGGAACTCTGTAGCATTTCTCATATTATATGTAGATGACATACTTTTGATGGGAAATGATATAGAATTCTTGGACAACATTAAGGCCTACTTGAATAAGTGTTTTTCAATGAAGGACCTTGGAGAAGCTGCATATATATTAGGCATCAAGATCTATAGGGATAGATCGAGACGCCTCATAGGTCTTTCACAAAGCACATACATTGATAAGATTTTGAAGAAGTTCAAAATGGATCAGTCCAAGAAAGGGTTCTTGCCTGTATTGCAAGGTGTGAGATTGAGCTCGGCTCAATGCCCGACCACGGCAAAAGATAAAGAAGAGATGAGTGTCATCCCCTATGCCTCAGCCATATGATCTATTATGTATGGCATGCTGTGTACCAGACCTGATGTAAACCTTGCCATAAGTTTGGTAGGAAGGTACCAAAGTAATCCCGGCAAGGAACACTGGACAGCGGTCAAGAATATCCTGAAGTACCTGAGAAGGACAAAGGACATGTTTCTCGTTTATGGAGGTGACGAATAGCTCGTCGTAAAGGGTTACGTCGACGCTACCTTCGACACAGATCTGGATGACTCGAAGTCACAAACCGGATACGTGTATATGTTGAATGGTGGGGCAGTAAGCTGGTGCAGCTGCAAGCAGAGCGTCGTGGCGGGATCTACATGTGAAGCGGAGTACATGGCAGCCTCGAAGGCAGCGCATGAAGCAATATGGGTGAAGGAGTTCATCACCGACCTAGGAGTCATACCCAATGCGTCGGGGCCGATCAAACTCTTCTGTGACAACACTGGAGCTATTGCCCTTGCCAAGGAGCCCAGGTTTCACAAGAAGACCAGACACATCAAGCGTCGTTTCAACTCCATCCGTGAAAATGTTCAAGATGGAGACATAGAAATTTGCAAAGTGCATACGGATATGAATGTCGCAGATTCGTTGACTAAACCTCTTCCGCGAGCAAAACATGATCAGCACCAGAACTCTATGGGTGTTCGATTCATCACAATGTAACTAGATTATTGACTCTTGTGCAAGTGGGAGACTGTTGGAAATATGCCCTAGAGGCAATAATAAAAGGATTATTATTATATTTCCTTTATTCATGCTATATTTGTATTATCCGGAAATCGTAATACACGTGTGAATACATAGACCACAATATGTCCCTAGTAAGCCTCTAGTCATATATAATTCTTTACCTCCGGACCATTCTGGAACTCCTCGTGACGTCCGGGATCACATCCGGGACTCCAAACAACTTTCGGTTTGCTGCATTCTAATATCTTTACAACCCTAGCGTCACCGAACCTTAAGTGTGTAGACCCTACGGGTTCGGGAGACATGTAGACATGACCGAGACGGCTCTCCGGTCAATAACCAACAGCGGGATCTGGATAGCCATGTTGGCTCCCACATGCTCCTCGATGATCTCATCGGATGAACCACGATGTCGAGGATTTAAGCAACCCCGTATACAATTCCCTTTATCAATCGGTACGTTACTTGCCCGAGATTCGATCGTCGGTATCCCAATACCTCGTTCAATCTTGTTACCGGCAAGTCACTTTACTCGTACCATAATGCATGATCCTGTGACCAGACACTTGGTCACTTTGAGCTCATTATGATGATGCATTACTGAGTGGGCCCAGAGATACCTCTCCGTCATACGGAGTGACAAATCCCAGTCTCGATCCGTGTCAACCCAACATGCACTTTCGGAGATACCTATAGTGCACCTTTATAGTCACCCAGTTACGTTGTGACGTTTGGTACCCCCAAAGTACTCCTACAGTATCCGGGAGTTACACGATCTCATGGTCTAAGGAAAAGATACTTGACATTGGAAAAGCTCTAGCAAACGAACTACACGATCTTGTGCTATGCTTAGGATTGGGTCTTGTCCATCACATCATTCTCCTAATGATGTGATCCCATTATCAATGACATCCAATGTCCATAGGCAGGAAACCATGACTATCTGTTGATCAACGAGCTAGTCAACTACAGGCTCACTAGGGACATGTTGTGGTCTATGTATTCACACGTGTATTATGATTTCCGGATAATACAATTATAGCATGAATAAAAGACAATTATCATGAACAAGGAAATATAATAATAATCCTTTTATTATTGCCTCTAGGGCATATTTCCAACAGTCTCCCACTTGCACTAGAGTCAACAATCTAGTTACATTGTGATGAATCGAACACCCATAGGGTTCTGGTGTTGATCATGTTTTGCTCGCGGAAGAGGTTTAGTCAACGGATCTGCGACATTCATATCCGTATGCACTTTGCAAATTTCTATGTCTCCATCTTGAACATTTTCACGGATGGAGTTGAAACGACGCTTGATGTGTCTGGTCTTCTTGTGAAACCTGGGCTCCTTGGCAAGGGCAATAGCTCCAGTGTTGTCACAGAAGAGTTTGATCGGCCCCGACGCATTGGGTATGACTCCTAGGTCGGTGATGAACTCCTTCACCCATATTGCTTCATGCGCTGCCTTCGAGGCTGCCATGTACTCCGCTTCACATGTAGATCCCGCCACGACGCTCTGCTTGCAGCTGCACCAGCTTACTGCTCCACGATTCAACATATACACGTATCTGGTTTGTGACTTAGAGTCATCCAGATCTGTGTCGAAGCTAGCGTCGATGTAACCCTTTACGACGAGCTATTCGTCACCTCCATAAATGAGAAACATGTCCTTTGTCCTTTTCAGGTACTTCAGGATATTCTTGACCGCTGTCCAGTGTTCCTTGCCGGGATTACTTTGGTACCTTCCTACCAAACTTACGGCAAGGTTTACATCAGGTCTGGTACACAGCATGCCATACATAATAGATCCTATGGCTGAGGCATAGGGGATGACACTCATCTCTTCTTTATCTTTTGCCGTGGTCGGGCATTGAGCCGAGCTCAATCTCACACCTTGCAATACAGGCAAGAACCCTTTCTTGGACTGATCCATTTTGAACTTCTTCAATATCTTATCAAGGTATGTGCTTTGTGAAAGACCTATGAGGCGTCTTGATCTATCCCTATAGATCTTGATGCCTAATATGTAAGCAGCTTGTCCAAGGTCCTTCATTGAAAAACACTTATTCAAGTAGGCCTTAATGCTGTTCAAAAGTTCTATATCATTTCCGATCAAAAGTATGTCATCTACATATAATATGAGAAATGCTACAGAGTTCCCACTCACTTTCTTGTAAAAGCAGGCTTCTCCATAAGTCTGCATAAACCCGAACGCTTTAATCATCTCATTAAAGCGAATGTTCCAACTCCGAGATGCTTGCACCAGCCCATAAATGGATCGCTGGAGCTTGCATAACTTGTTAGCATTTTTAGGATCGACAAAACCTTCCGGCTGCATCATATACAGTTCTTCCTTAAGATAGCCATTAAGGAATGCCGTTTTGACGTCCATCTGCCATATCTCATAATCATAGTATGCAACAATTGCTAACATGATTCGGACGGACTTTAGCTTTGCTACGGGAGAGAAAGTCTCATCGTAGTCAACCCCTTGAACTTGCCGATAACCCTTAGCGACAAGTCGAGCTTTATAGATGGTAACATTACCATCCGCGTCCGTCTTCTTCTTAAAGATCCATTTGTTTTCTATCGCTCGCTGATCATCGGGCAAGTCTGTCAAAGTCCATACTTTGTTTTCATACATGGATTCTATCTCGGATTGCATGGCTTCAAGCCATTTGTTGGAATCTGGGCCCGCCATCGCTTCTTCATAGTTCGAAGGTTCACCGTTGTCTAACAACATGATTTCCAGGACAGGGTTGCCATACCACTCTGGTGTGGAACGTGTCCTCGTGGACCTACGAAGTTCAGTAGCAACTTGATCCGAAGTACCTTGATCATCATCATTAATTTCCTCTCCAGTCGGTGTAGGCACCACAGGAACGTTTTCCTGAGCTGCACTGCTTTCCGGTTCAAGAGGTAGTACTTCATCAAGTTCTACTTTCCTCCCACTTACTCCTTTCGAGAGAAACTCTTTTTCCAGAAAGGATCCGTTCTTGGCAACAAAGATCTTGCCTTCGGATCTAAGGAAGAAGGTAAACCCAATGGTTTGCTTAGGGTATCCTATGAAGACGCATTTTTCCGACTTGGGTTCGAGCTTTTCAGGTTGAAGTTTCTTTACATAAGCATCACATCCCCAAACTTTTAGAAACGATAGCTTAGGTTTCTTCCGAAACCATAATTCATACGGTGTCGTCTCAACGGATTTAGTCGGAGCCCTATTTAAAGTGAATGTAGCTGTCTCTAGATCATATCCCCAAAATGATAGCGGTAAATCGGTAAGAGACATCATAGATCGCACCATATCCAATAGAGTGCGACTACGACGTTCGGACACACCATTACGCTAAGGTGTTCCAGGCGGCGTGAGTTGTGAAACGATTCCACATTTTCTTAAGTGCGTACCAAACTCGTGACTTAAATATTCTCATCCATGATCTGATCATAAGAATTTTATCTTTCGGTCACGTTGATTCTCTACTTCATTCTGAAATTGCTTGAACTTTTCAAAGGTCTCAGACTTGTGTTTCATCAAGTAGACATACCCATATCTACTTAAGTCATCAGTGAGAGTGAGAACATAACGATATCCTCTGCGAGCCTCAACGCTCATTGGACCACACACATCAGTATGTATGATTTTCAATAAGTTGGTTGCTCGCTCCATTGTTCCGGAGAACGGAGTCTTGGTCATTTTGCCCATGAGGCATGGTTCGCATGTGTCAAATGATTCATAATCGAGAGACTCTAAAAGTCCATCAGCATGGAGCTTCTTCATGCGCTTGACACCAATGTGACAAAGGCGGCAGTGCCACAAGTATGTGGGACTATCGTTATCAACTTTACATCTTTTGGTATTCACACTATGAATATGTGTAACATTATGTTCGAGATTCATTAAGAATATACCATTGACCATCGGGGCATGACCATAAAACATATCTCTCATATAAATATAACAACCATTATTCTCGGATTTAAATGAGTAGCCATCTCGCATTAAACGAGATCCAGATACACTGTTCATGCTCAAACTTGGCACTAAATAACAATTATTGAGGTTTAAAACTAATCCTGTAGGTAAATGTAGAGGTAGCGTGCCGACGGCGATCACATCGACCTTGGAACCATTCCTGACGCGCATCGTCACCTCGTCCTTCGCCAGTCTCCACTTATTCCGCAGCTCCTGCTGTGAGTTACAAATATGAGCAACGACATCGGTATCAAATACCCAGGAGTTACTACGAGTACTTGTAAGGTACACATCAATTACATGTATATCACATATACCTTTAGTGTTGCCGGCCTTCTTGTCCGCTAAGTATTTGGGGCAGTTCCGCTTCCAGTGACCCTTCCCTTTGCAATAAAAGCACTCAGTCTCAGGCTTGGTTCCATTCTTTGACTTCTTCCCGGCAACTGGCTTACCGGGCGCGGCAACATCCTTGCCGCCCTTCTTGAAGTTCTTCTTACCCTTGCCCTTCTTGAACTTGGTGGTTTTATTGACCATCAACACTTGATGTTCTTTCTTGATTTCTACCTCTGCTGACTTCAGCATTGAAAATACTTCAGGAATAGTTTTCTCCATCCCTTGCATATTGTAGTTCATCACAAAGCTCTTGTAGCTCGGTGGGAGCGACTGAAGGATTCTGTCAATGACCGCCTCGTCCGGGAGGTTAATGTCCAGCTGGGACAGGCGGTTGTGCAACCCAGGCATTTTGAGTATGTGCTCACTGATAGAACTATTTTCCTCCATCCTTCAACTATAGAACTTGTCGGAGACTTCATATCTCTCGACCCGGGCATGAGCTTAGAGAACCATTTTCAGCTCCTCGAACATCTCATATGCTCCGTGTTGCTCAAAACGTTTTTGGAGCCCCGGTTCTAAGCTGTAAAGCATGCCGCACTGAACGAGGGAGTAATCATCGGCACGTGACTGCCAAGCGTTCATAACGTCTTGGTTCTCTGGGATGGGTGCTTCACCTAGCGGTCCTTCTAGGACATATGTTTTCTTGGCAGCTATGAGGATGATCCTCAGGTTCCAGACCCAGTCCGTATAGTTGCTGCCATCATCTTTCAGCTTGGTTTTCTCTAGGAACGCATTGAAGTTCATGTTGACATGAGCGTTGGCCATTTGATTTACAAGACATATTTTGCAAAGATTTTAGACTAAGTTCATGATAATTAAGTTCATCTAATCAAATTATTTAATGAACTCCCACTCAGATTTGACATCCCTCTAGTCATCTAAGTGTTACATGATCCGAGTCGACTAGGCCGTGTCCGATCATCATGTGAGACGGACTAGTCATCATCGGTGAACATCTCCATGTTGATCGTATCTTCCATACGACTCATGTTCGACCTTTCGGTCTCTGTGTTCCGAGGCCATGTCTGTACATGCTAGGCTCGTCAAGTTAACCTAAGTGTTTTGCATGTGTAAAACTGTCTTACACCCGTTGTATGTGAATGTAAGAATCTATCACACCCGATCATCATGTGGTGCTTCGAAACGACGAACTTTAGCAACGGCGCACAGTTAGGGGGAACACTTCCTTGAAATTATTATAAGGGATCATCTTATTTACTACCGTCGTTCTAAGTAAACAAGATGCATAAACATAATAAACATCACATGCAATTATATAGTAGTGACATGATATGGCCAATATCATATAGCTCCTTTGATCTCCATCTTCGGAGCTCCATGATCATCTTCGTCACCGGCATGACACCATGATCTCCATCATCATGATCTCCATCATTGTGTCTCCATGAAGTTGCTCGCCAACTATTACTTCTACTACTATAGCTAACAGTTTAGCAATAAAGTAAAGTAATTACATGGCGTTAAATCATTGACACTCAGGTCATACAATAATTAAGACAACTCCTATGGCTCCTGCCAGTTGTCATACTCATCGACATGCAAGTCATGATTCCTATTACAAGAACATGATCTCATACATCACAATATATCATTCATCATTCATCACAACTTTTTGCCATATCACATCGCAAAGCAATTGCTGCAAAAACAAGTTAGACGTCCTCTAATTGTTGTTGCATCTTTTACGTGGCTGCAATAGGGTTCTAGCAAGAACATTTTCTTACCTACGAATAACCACAATGTGATTTGTCAACTTCTATTTACCCTTCATAAGGACCCTTTTCATCGAATCCGCTCCAACTAAAGTGGGAGAGACAGACACCCGCTAGCCACCTTATGCAACTAGTGCATGTCAGTCGGTGGAACCTGTCTCACGTAAGCGTACGTGTAAGGTCGGTCCGGGCCGCTTCATCCCACAATACCGCTGAAGCAAAATAAGACTAGTAGTGGCAAGAAAGTTGACAACATCTACGCCCACAACAGATTTGTGTTCTACTCGTGCAATAGAGAACTACGCCTAGACCTAGCTCATGATGCCACTGTTGGGGAACGTTGCATAAAATAAAAAATTTCCTACGTTCACCAAGATCAATCTATGAGTTCATCTAGCAACAAGAGAGAGGAGTGCATCTACATACCCTTGCAGATCGCGAGCGGAAGCGTTCAAGAGAACGGGGTTGAGGGAGTCGTACTCGTCGTGATCCAAATCACCGGAGATCCTAGCGCCGAACGGACGGCACCTCCGCGTTCAACACACGTACGGTCAGCGTGATGTCTCCTCCTTCTTGATCCAGCAAGGGGGAAGGAGAGGTTGATGAAGATCCAGCAGCACGATGACGTGGTGGTGGATGCAGCAGGGTTCCGGCAGGGCTTCGCCAAGCGACTACGCGTGGAAGAGGTGTAGCAAGGGGGGAGGGAGGCGCCAGGTGTCAGGGTGTGGCTGCCCTCCCACCCCCCCTCTTTATATAGGGACCCCAGGGGGGGCGCCGGCCCTAGGAGATGGGATCTCCTAGGGGGGGCGGCGGCCAAGGGGGGAGACTTGCCCCCCAAGGCAAGTGGAGGCGCCCCCTCCCCTAGGGTTCCCAAGCTTAGGCGCAGAGGGGGCCCCAGGGGGGGCGCACCAGCCCACCAGGGGTTGGTTCCCCTCCCTCTTCAGCCCATGGGGCCCTCCAGGATGGGTGGACCCACCCGGTGGACCCCCGGGACCCTTCTGGTGGTCCCGGTACAATACCTTGTGAACCCCGAAACTTTCTCGATGGCCGAAACTCGACTTCCCATATATAATTCTTTACCTCCGGACCATTCCGGAACTCCTCGTGACATCTGGGATCTCATCCGGGACTCCGAACAACTTTCGGTTTGCTGCATTCTAATATCTTTACAACCCTAGCGTCACCGAACCTTAAGTGTGTAGACCCTACGGGTTCGGGAGACATGTAGACATGACCGAGACGGCTCTCCGGTCAATAACCAACAGCGCGATCTGGATACCCATGTTGGCTCCCACATGCTCCTCGATGATCTCATCGGATGAACCACAATGTTGAGGATTTAAGCAACCCTGTATACAATTCCCTTTGTCAATTGGTACGTTACTTTCCCGAGATTCGATCGTCGGTATCCCAATACCTCGTTCAATCTCGTTACCGGCAAGTCACTTTACTCGTACCGTAATGCATGATCCCGTGACCAGAAACTTGGTCACTTTGAGCTCATTATGATGATGCATTACAGAGTGGGCCCAGAGATACCTCTCCGTCATACGGAGTGATAAATCCCAGTCTCGATCCGTGTCAACCCAACAGACACTTTCGGAGATACCTGTAGTGCACCTTTATAGTCACCCAGTTACGTTGTGACGTTTGGTACACCCAAAGCACTCCTACGGTATCCGGGAGTTACACGATCTCATGGTCTAAGGAAAAGATACTTGACATTGGAAAAGCTCTAGCAAACGAACTACACGATCTTGTGCTATGATTAGGATTGGGTCTTGTCCATCACATCATTCTCCTAATGATGTGATCCCGTTATCAATGACATCCAATGTCCATAGTCAGGAAACCATGACTATCTGTTGATCAACGAGCTAGTCAACTAGAGGCTCACTAGGGACATGTTGTGGTCTATGTATTCACACGTGTATTATGATTTCCGGATAATACAATTATAGCATGAATAAAAGACAACTATCATGAATAAGGAAATATAATAATAATACTTTTACTATTGCCTCTAGGGCATATTTCCAACACAACTATCAAAACCAGATAGTATTCGTCCCTCGTGCCACTTCGAACGGTTTTAGTCCGAGATGAACAGTAAAATAAAAAAATAGCAACAAAATCAAAGAATCCAAAATTTTACAGCATCGAAGATACTTTGGTGCGCCAAGGCACATGCAAAATTTTGTGGCATTTTGACGTTCGAGCAGCTCGTGGCAAACAAAAAACTATAAATGTGTACGCCAGTGAACAGTAAATTCAAAAAAAAAAGCAAAAAATTGCCCGTGTCAAGGGGGCATGATCTCTGGTTTGACAAGACGTGTCAATGGTCGTGCCTCGAAACACGAAGCAAGGGCTGAAAACGGTTCAGAATAATAACAAGGCCAAAAGAGAACGTCTCGCCAAAAAAGTTTCCCGTGGACGTGACTTATTTTGTTTTAAGTATTGTTGCCCTTACAATTTAGGGTTGTAATTATTGTACAGAGCTGGATACATTTATATGTGCGGAAGACTGCTTCGGATTATTCAGAGAAGGAACCCGCCTTGCAATGCCGAAGACAATCTGCGCGCCGGGTACATCATCACTGAAGCCCGGTTCAGGGGCTACTGAGGGAGTCCTGAATTAGGGAGTCCTCGGGCATCTGGGCTATGTGATATGGGCCGGACTAATGGGCCATGAAGATACAAGATCAAAGAGCTTCCCCCGTGTCCGAAAGGGACTCTCCATTGCGTGTATGGCAAGCTTGGTGTTCGGATAATATATTTTTCCTTTCTCTGTAAACTGACTTTGTACAACCCTAGGCCCCTCCGGTGTCTATATAAACCGGAGGGTTTAGTTCATAGAGGCAATCATAATCATACAAGCTAGATATCTAGGGTTTAGCCATTATGATCTCGAGGTAGATCAACTCTTGTAACATCTATACTCATCAAAGTCAATCAAGCCGGAAGTAGGGTATTACCTCCATTAAGAGGGCCCGAACCTGGGTAAACATCGTGTCCCCTGCCTCCTTTTACCTTCAATCCTTAGACGGACAGTTTGGGACCCCCTACCCAAGATCTGCCAGTTTTGACACCGAGAGATGTCTCCGCCCGTCGAATTGGCGGACAGCGGGTCTGCGTCACGCTCCGCGCATCCCCCCGATCCCCGAAGAGATAAAGGAGGTGACGTCCCGAAGGACCCCTCCTCCTCCAAACACAGATGGGGAGGTCGACACCATCATGACCGAGGTTGACACCTCTGTCGCTGAAGACCAGGAGGGCGCGTCTCTCCTGGCCGATGTGGGAATGGAGTTCGGACCATCCGGACCCCATCAGTCATCCGCTCGATGACACAGGCTCCTCCTTCTAGTGGGGATGGGGTCGAGGAACCAACGCCAGCGCCGAACACCTGCAAACGGGCGACAACTGGCTGGCCGGACGTGCTGGAGGAGTTGGTGGACAACTCCTCCATCGTTGATGGGCACCGCTCTCTCATGAGTGCGGTCATGCAAGGCTTTCGGTCCGTCCAATCCGGACTGATCGACGATGTCCAAGGCCTTCTAACAGGCTTTGAGGTAGGTCAAGTAATACTCTTTTCTCATAAATTTCATTTAGTCCTTAGTTTTAGTATGCCATATCTATAGTAGCCACCAAGTGTCTGCAAGGTTGGCAAAGAAAAATCTGCTGAGGATCCCGTTCCACAGGACATTATTTGAAGTGGTGTGAACTTCTTAATGTTACATGCATCTTCTCTGGCCGCGGCTGCTAATGTTGCGACACTGGAGGAGATGGATCGGAAGCTCAAGCATTCCGATGAAGAGCTTGACCTTGTCAACAAGCGGCTTGACGAGGCGTAAGGTAAGCCCTTTTATTAGATGTGTAATTTCATAATACCGGGTATTGGCGATCTAGACTATATGCTAATCTTTTGATTGTGATAATCCTGCAGCTGCCGCCGCCGAGGTCGAGGGCTTGAGAGAGGCCTTGAAGAAAGCTGAGGTAGAGGCGGCCCCAAAGAAAACCGCCGCTGACAAGGTAGTGGCCGAGCTTGAGAAGGCCAAGCTCGCTGGTGAGCAGCACGAGGTTCAAGTAGCCAAGGTGCAAGTGGAGCTCAAGGATGCCGTCAAGAAGCTTGAGGCCCTTAAGAAGGATCAGGAGGAGCGATCCTCCCAGCCGTCCAAGGCGGAGAAGGAGCTACAAGAGGCGAGGACCAAAGTGTGAGGCGTCCGGGAAGAGCTCCGCCAGGTCTGGAAAATTGCAAATGGTAAGAAATACTTACTATAGAGTGTGTTCGGAGGCAACAGGTTTGCCCGGCTGACGTGGGTCTAGCGCTCCACAGGCGTCTTGTTTGAGCTTCTGGAGAATGTGGCGGCCACCATGGAGCAATGCCACTCACGAGGAGGACTCCGAGCAGCAGCTGTTTTGGTCACAGTTTCCGGCCTTCGAGCATCCTCCCCTCCTCAGCAACTAGATGAAGCAGCTGATGGAGCTGCATCAAATGTTCGAACTGGCACTGAAGGATCTATGTGTTCGGCTATGGCCGGCCGAGCCGATTCCGGAGAGCTACTTTGGCTTAGTACAGAAGCTGCGGGATGCGCCGCTCCGTATTGACGTTGTGAAGCGGTTGTCATGCCTCGAGGGAGCTAGGATGGCGTTTGCAAATACCATGGTGCATTGGCCGAAGATTAATCCGACGGACATGGCCACTAGTCCTCCTCCGAAGGGAAAAGAACATCGCTGTCCAAAGTTGTACTTTACACATGTGGTAAATGGCGCATGGGCGATAGAGGGACAGTGTTCTAAAGACGAAATCATTGAGTGATTGTATTAAGTTTTATCATATGGACCTTATGCTTTATAATGCAACCTCTAGAATTTATTTTGTCATGGTTTCATTTTGACTCCTGTGCGGCAGTATGTTTATTCTGAAAGTTACCAGTCATCGGCTCTAGCCCCCGAGTGAATATCACTAGGGGTGTTTCATCGCCGCACTGTTACCCTTAGCCAACATCTTGGTACCTGGAGGCGGTAGTGTGGGAGCGACACTACGCAATTAGACTGTTCTATTTTATTGCTTTCACTTAGCCATAGGAGCTTGATGGTAGGGACTAAGGACTAATCCCCAATGATTTGTGATGTACTTGGGAGCTGAGGCCTTCCCCTTCCACTCACGTAGCTAGTGCTAATTAAGACCAACCCTTCGTGTGACACGGTGAAATCGCCAATGATTTTTGGTGTCAAGGCCTCGTCATCGGATCGCTGATCAGTTCACACTTACTATGACAGTCAGTTTTTGGCTTTCTCCTCCTGAGGTACTGTACTAGGCTAGCCAGAAGCACAATCACAGGGGTTCTCCCTTTACCCTCTTAGCTGAACGTGCAGAACGTAAGGGGTAAACATATGAGTTGGGCAACCCAACTATTGACCCAAGACATAGTTCGGAACTGATGCATATAGTGTAATATCCGAGATGACAAACACTCCTCAGAAAGCGGTGCCAGACTTGGTACGTGGACCTGATGAGGAAATCAAGCTCTTAGAGAGTGAATTATATCATCATGCGGGGTTGTCGAAGTGTGAGAGGAGAATCAGAAAGGAAGGAGATAATCGCAAGATGCGGATATCCGAACACCTAAAGGGTGTTTTTATTATTTCATAGGCTCAAGACGTCTAACCGTACAATTCGAACATCCAAGACATTTATTTAAAAGAAAGAAAAAATAATTATAGAGTAATGGTTTACGCAGGGCCTTGATGCGTGAGTTGAAGCCTCAACTGTGCCCTACTGCACGTCTGCACCTTTGCTTCTGAGAGGTGGGGGTTGCAACCTTCAATAAAACCTTTAGGGGGGTCCTGCCGATAAAGCTTAATGTAGGGGGGGGGGCGGAATTGTCCCCCGTACCGTCCGAAGACAAGGTGACTTTGAAGTTTGGTTTAGCTGAACATGAGGTGCGGATCTATTGACATAGGCCTCACAGCTGCCCATGGTATTTTGAGCGCGAAATTGTTCTGACGAGGCACATGGATCATGAAGATTTTGGGCATGCCGTGGGGCGCACATCCCTATTTGTGGCGAATGCATGCGGGTTACCATGATGGGGAACGAGTTTGGACCCGTTTGCTGTTGTCGCCCGCCTTTATGGTGGGCCAGTATCGGGACCCGTACGGGCCGGTTTTTTCTTCGGCCACTAGGGCCGCGGTGTGCTCCTCGGTCCGAAGTGAGCGTTCTGTGTTGCCATTGATAGTTATGACGCCTGAGGGTCTTGGCATCTTCTTCTTGAGGTATGCATAATGCGGAACGACATTTAATTTAGTGAACACCATTCGGCCGAGGAGGGCATGATAGCCACTGCGGAAAGGTGCAATATCAGAGATCAAGTCCTCACTTCGGAAGTTGTCTGGAGAGCCGGACACTACTTCAAGTGTTACCGTGCCCGTGTAGCGGGCCTCTACCCCCGGAATGACCCCCTTGAAGGTGGTGTTACTGGGTTTGATCCTTGACGGGTCGATCCCCATCTTCCTCACTGTGTCTTCATATATCAGATTGAGGCTACTGCCTCCATCCATGAGGACTCTGGTGAGGTGGAATCCGTCGATGATGGGGTCGAGCACTAAGGCTGCGGACCCTCCGTGGCGTATGCTGGTCGGGTGATCCCTGCAATCGAAAGTGATCGGGTAGGCTGACAATGGGTTAAACTTCGGGGCCACGGGCTTGACGGCATATACGTCCCGTAGCGCCCGCTTCCTCTTCTTCTTCGGTCTGTGGGTTGCTTAGATCATGTTTAGCGTTTTAACTTCGGAAGGGAAGGGTTTCTGGCCTCCACTATTCGGCCCGCGGGGCTCATCATCGTCCTTGCTTCATGGGCTTTTGCCAGAGGCTTCGGCTATGAGCTTGCCGGCCCGTTTTATCACCCAACAGTTACAGTTGGAGTGGTTGGCAGGCTTCTCTTATGTGCCATGGATTTGGCAGGGCCTGTCGAGAATTGCGCCTAATCTGGACAGGCCGTCGCCGTTGCCTTTAGGTGCTCTCTTTCGGGATCCGGACTTAGGGTTTTGGAATCCAGCATTTACTGTCGTATCCTCGCTGTCGCCGTTATTGTGGCGACGTTTATTCTTGCTGCGTCGTGGCTTTCCATTTCCGTACCGAACCTCAGAGGTACCGGGTGTATCGGGGTTGATGTTTTTACGAGCGAGCCAACTGTGCTCGCCTGCACAAAAGCGGGTCATGAGAGAAGTAAGAGCTGCCATCGTTCTTGGTTTGTCCGGGCCGAGCTATCGCACGAGCCATTCGTTCTTGACACTATGCTTGAAAGCGGCCAGGGCTACGGCATCCAGACAGTCGACAATCTGGTTTTTCTTGGTCAAGAATTGGTTCTAGAACTGTCAGGCAGACTTCCTGAGCTGTTGTGTGATGCGATTTAGGTCGTCAGCGTCCAGAGGCCGGACATAGGTGCCCTGAAAGTTTGCTTGAAAAGCGTCCTCGAGCTCTTTCCAATCGCCTATAGAGTCCTCGGGAAGGCTGTTCAACCAGTGTCGAGCTGGTCCTTTAAGCTTTAGCGGCAAATACTTGATGGCGTGGAGGTCGTCTCCTCGAGCCATGTGGATATGTAGGAGGAAATCCTCTATCCATACAGTCAGGTTTGTAGTTCTATCATATGGTTCGATGTTCACGAGCTTGAAGCCTTCCGAGAATTGGTGTTGCATCACCCTCTCCGTGAAGCACAGGGGGTGTGCGGAGCCCCAAACTTGGGCTATATCGCGGCAGAGGTCTTCGGCCATCTGAGTCCGCTGCTGCTCCCTAACTCTATCATTTCGGTTTAGCCAGTCGTAATATGCTTCCCGGTGAGCGGTCGGGTCTTCTCTTGATCCGTAGATGGACCTGGTATGGCCTCCCCGAGCGTCCAGGTGATGACGGAGGTCATATTTGTAGGTCGGCCGCGTTTTATCCTTGCCATAGCGGCGAGGTGGTGCGGAGGGGTGCTCGGCCTTGTCGGCTTCTCTGTCCCGCCCTCTAGGGGGTCGGTTCGGCTGTTTGGCGCGAGTGTGTGTTGGACGCATTGGATCTACGGCCTTGTCATTGAATTGCGGCGGTAATCGTCACTTTGGATAGCTTTTTATTGGCCGTTCATGGTCGTACCCTTCTTCGATGGCTAGGACTTAAGTCCATCAGTCGTTGAGGGTTTCTTGATCGACCTTGATTCTGCATTATTGTTTCTTCAGGATGCGGACGGTGGCTATAAGCCTCCGCTTGAACCGTTCCTGCTCCCGTGGGTCTTCGGGGACGATGAAATCTTCATCCCTTAGACTGGCCTCCTCTTTAGAGGATGGGAGGTAATTGCTATCTTCGCAGTCCTCAAGGTCTTCCAGACTAAGCGGGTCCTCCTGCCCCACGGGGTCATCATGCTGAAGTTCGTCAGCTGCGGCTCCAATGAGGCCATCTGTATTATTTATGGTGTCGTTTTCTGCGGAGTTCGTGTTGCTCGGGTGGCTTCGACGTGCCTTTGATCGATCGCATTGTCTGTGGCGTTTGGGCGGCTCATCTCCGGTCTTGTTATTGTCCTGATTGGGAGTGTTGTCGCCGTACTTGGGGTGTCCACCATGTAGATGTCATAGGTGGATGTGGCCGACCAGCGGCCGGTGACGCGGGGGGGGGGGGGCAATATCGGTGCTAACTGTCGTAGCTCCTCTATCCTCGTCCATTTATTCGGCGTTTTCTGAATTATAATCTAGCATGTCGGTTAAATCTTTGACAGTGGCTACCAAGTGGGTGGTGGGTGGGACGTAAAATTCCCTATGATTTGCCTTGAAGGGTTATTGCAGATTGTG
>NC_041391.1:678784643-678843370 GCF_002162155.2 Triticum dicoccoides
ATAGTAAAGGCACTTTATGTGGGGCGTTACCAGTAACGCCCCAGACTTAACTCACCTTAAACCCTCTCCTACGTGGGCTGGCTGGGGTCCTGGCGCACTCTATATAAGCCACCCCCCTCCACAGGCAGAAGGGTTCGGCACCTTGTAATCCATACATTCATAATCCACTCGACCGCCTCCGGGCTCCGAGACGTAGGGCTGTTACTTCTTCCGAGAAGGGCCTGAACTCGTACATCCTTTGTGCTTACAACCTCTCCATAGCTAGGACCTTGCCTCTCCATACCTACCCCCCACTCTACTGTCAGGCTTAGAACCACGACAGTTGGCGCCCACCGTGGGGCTGGTGTTTTAGCGATTTTGTGGAGAAGTTGCAATTCTTCCGAGTATTTTCATCATGGTGTCTGCTGGAGTTTTGATCGAGGGTCAAGAGATCCGTCTCGGCACTCTCACCTTCATCGCCGACGACTCCGCATGGCTCCAGGAGGCTCCACTCGACGTAGATGCGCTCCCCGTCCGCGGTGCGACGCATTTTCGCGCATGTGTCCGCGGCGTTCTGCTGCGGCAACCATCGACCCAGTATCGGTCGGCTCCTCCATCTTCCACCCTCCCGGTCTCCCGCCAGCGCAAGCGCTCAGGCCGGTCGAGGCTTCAACGATGGGTGAGTCACGCGGTGGCTCGCCAGTCGGCCACTACACAAGTTGCGGCAATCGAGCCCAACGAATCTCTCTACGGCTTGTTCGATCAGTCGACTGGCTCCGGAGAGACAACATCCGAGTGCGGAAGCAGTGATCCAGCGGCGGAAATCTTGATGGTCGACGGGCCCCACAGTCCTCCTGGCTTCGCCCGTGGTGGTGGAGCAGGCGACGGCGGCGACCCTGCACGAGGCTACGAAGAGTACCAGCCCGAGCCACTCGACTCTCTGCAAAGAGAAGAGCTTCGCCGCAGGAACGAGGATCCCCTGCGTATTCCCATCGCAGGAGAAACCCCCGAGGCCCGTGCCTTAGAGGAGGCGCGTCTCGCCAATTTGGCCGAGCGCACTCGACTGGAGAACCTTCAGCGAGCACTCGACGAGCGCGCGCGGCAACGAGTTCCCGACACCAGTCGACGTCAACTCTTCCCGCCGACTCAGGTATATCGAACCCCAATTCAGAATTTAGCAGCTGCGACCCGTATAGCAGAGTCCATTCAGCCTTCGCAGTCAGAGGCTGGCAGAGGTTTGCTGCAGATCAGGGATATGCTCCGAGCAGCAGGAGATCAGAATTCAGCCGTGTCTCAGTCGCGCAACAGAATTCACAGTCGATCCGTCACTGTGAATACGGTTCAGTCGGCTCACAGCCCCAGACCGCCTCCGCGGCGCGAAGGGCGTGAGAATCGGCGAGATCAATATGGCGACAGACTCGACCGAGATGATAGGCGTCGAGTGCCCTATTCCCCTCCGAGGGGTGGGTCTTACGCTCCTCGGCAGCCAGATGATAGCCGTCAGTACAGTACAGGGCGTAGGGTTCCAGTTGACCCCAGAGAGCCAGGCTTCGACGCGCGATCCATTATCGTGCAAGGGTTGGTCGACCGGAACAGAGCCCATCGAGGTGCACTCGACAGAGATGTACCCACGAGCAGTCGAGTACATGTTTCTGGTCCTGAATGTTTCAGCAGAGCTATCAGAGCCACAGTTATCCCCCCCAATTTCAGGTTGGCAACAGGAGTCAGCAAGTTCACTGGTGAGTCTAAGCCTGAAACTTGGCTTGAAGACTACCGAGTGGCAGTTCAGATCGGTGGTGGGAACGACGAGGTGGCCATGAAGCATTTTCCCCTCATGTTGGAAGGTTCTGCCAGGGCATGGTTGACTCAATTGCCTCCTAGCAGCATTTACACTTGGGAAGATCTGTCCCGAGTGTTCGTCAGAACGTTCGAAGGGACTTGCAAGCGACCAGCGGGATTGACAGAGTTGCAAGTCTGCGTGCAGAAAACCAATGAGACTCTCAGAGAGTATATTCAGAGGTGGATCACTTTGCACCACACTGTGGAAAATGTCTCTGACCATCAGGCAGTATGCGCCTTCAAAGATGGTGTAAAGAACAGAGAACTGAGTTTGAAATTTGGTCGAACCGGTGACATGACCTTGAGTCGGATGATGGAGATTTCTACCAAGTACGCCAACGGCGAAGAAGAAGACCGACTCCGAAGCGGCAAGCACAAGCCGAGTCAGTCGGAAAAAGGAAACACCAGTCGGAAACAGAAGCGGAAGGCTGAACCGGCAGCTCCTGGAGAGGCTCTGGCCGTGGTTCAAGGAAAGTTTAAGGGGAAATCAAAAGGATCCTGGAACCCCAAGAAGGTAAAGGATAAAGAAGGGAACGACGTGATGGATATGCCGTGTCATATTCACACGAAGAAAGATGAAGAGGGGAATATCATTTACCCAAAGCACACCACTCGCCAATGTCGACTCCTGATCCAGAAGTTTCAGGGAAAACAGTCTAAGGACAAGGAGAAGGAGCCGGACAAGGCCGAAGACAAAGAGGACAGTGAGGGAGGATATCCGCATATCAACTCCACTCTGATGATCTTCGCAGATGTGGAAAGCAGAAGTCGACTGAAAGTGATTAACCGAGAGGTTAACATGGTTGCCCCAGCAAAGGCAAATTATCTGAAGTGGTCTCAAACACCCATCACATTCGACCAATCTGATCACCCGACTCATATTGCCACCCCTGGGAGGCAAGCTTTGGTGGTCGATCCAGTTGTCGAAGGCACTCGACTGACAAAGGTGCTGATGGACGGTGGAAGTGGGCTGAATCTGTTATATGCAGACACGTTGAAAGGTATGGGCATTCCGATGTCCCGACTGAGCACTAGTAACATGAGCTTCCATGGAGTTATACCAGGGAAGAAGGCCGAGTCACTCGGCCAGATAGCTTTGGACGTAGTGTTTGGCGATTCAAAGCATTTTCGGAAAGAAAAGTTGACGTTTGAGGTCGTGGATTTTCAAAGTGCATATCATGCCATTTTGGGGAGACCAGCCTATGCACGGTTCATGGCTCGACCATGTTACGTGTACCTCAAATTGAAGATGCCCGGTCCCAAAGGTGTGATCACTGTCACCGGTGATAGGAAAAAGGCAGAGGAGTGCTTTCAGAAGGGCTCCAAAATTGCCGATTCCCAAGTGACAGCGGTCGAGTTCGAAGAATACAAGCAAAACGCAGATCCAAGTGACTTGCTGCGATCCAAGAAGCCCGCCACAGAATCTGCATTCCAGTCGTCCGGTGAGACGAAGCCTGTTCACATTCACCCGACCGACCCCGAAGCAGCTCCGACCCGCATCTCCACAACACTCGACCCAAAATAGGAAGAAGCGCTCATCCAGTTCCTCCATGAGAACTGGGACATTTTTGCATGGAAGCCCGCTGACATGCCAGGTGTTCCCAGGGGACTGGCTGAGCATCGCCTAAGAGTCGACTCGTCTGCAAAGCCAGTCAAAGAACATCTTCGGCGGTCCGCCGTCCAGAAGAGAAAGGCCATCGGTGAAGAAGTGGCTCGACTGTTGGCGGCAGGATTTATCCGAGAGATATTCCACTCCGAGTGGCTCGCTAATGTCGTCATGGTTCCTAAGAAGGACAAGTCGCTCCGAATGTGCATTGATTTCAAGCACATCAACCGGGCCTGCCCGAAAGATCACTTTCCTCTCCCTCGCATAGATCAAATTGTTGACTCGACCGCGGGATGCGAGAGGTTGTCTTTTTTAGATGCTTACTCCGGGTACCACCAGATCCGTCTGTATGGGCCCGATGAAGTAAAAACAGCTTTCATCACTCCATTCGGGTGCTTCTGCTATATCACCATGCCATTCGGCCTCAAGAACGCCGGAGCCACATTTATGCGAATGATCCAGAAGTGTCTACTCACTCAAATCAGTCGGAATGTGGAAGCTTATATGGATGATATTGTTGTCAAGTCACGAAAAGGTTCCGACCTGCTCGCTGACCTCGCCGAAACATTTGCCAACCTCAGAAGGTATGATATCAAGCTCAATCCATCAAAATGCACATTTGGAGTTCCTGGTGGCAAGTTACTCGGTTTTCTCGTTTCCGAACGGGGAATCGACGCCAACCCAGAAAAGATTGGCACTATTCTCCGAATGAAACGCCCTGTGCGAGTGCACGATGTCCAGAAGCTTACTGGATGCTTGGCCGCATTAAGTCGATTCATCTCACGACTCGGTGAAAAGGCATTGCCTCTTTACCGACTGATGAAGAAGGCTGACAAGTTCGAGTGGACTCCAGAAGCTGATGCAGCGTTTGCCGAGCTAAAAGCTCTGCTCTCCACCCAGCCGGTGCTTGCTGCTCCAATCAGCAAAGAGCCTCTGTTGCTCTACATCGCAGCCACAGGACAAGTCGTCAGTACTGTGCTAACGGTCGAGCGGGAAGAAGAAGGAAAAGCTCTCAAAGTTCAGCGCCCAGTGTATTATTTGTCTGAAGTCTTGACTCCATCCAAGCAGAGATATCCTCATTATCAGAAGCTTGTGTATGGAATATACATGACCACAAAGAAGGTTGCTCATTATTTCTCTGACCATTCAATCACAGTCATCAGCGACGCTCCACTATCAGAGATTCTGCACAACAGAGATGCAACTGGTCGAGTGGCCAAATGGGCGATTGAACTTCTTCCCCTTGATATCAAGTTTGAGGCAAAGAAAGCCATTAAGTCCCAGGCAATAGCAGATTTCCTCGCCGAGTGGATCGAACAGCAGCAGCCGACTGAAGTTCACTCGGAGCATTGGACCATGTTTTTCGATGGTTCTAAGATGTTGAATGGTTCCGGTGCTGGGGTTGTCCTGGTTTCCCCCAGAGGAGATAAGCTCAGATATGTGCTCCAGATTCACTTTGATTCCTCCAACAATGAGGCAGAATATGAGGCCCTCCTATATGGGTTGCGCATGGCCATTTCACTCGGCGTCCGTCGCCTAATGGTCTATGGCGACTCGGATTTAGTGGTCAATCAGGTGATGAAAGAGTGGGACGTGAGAAGCCCAGCCATGACTGGATACTGCAGTGCAGTGAGGAAGCTGGAGAAAAAGTTCGAGGGGTTGGAGCTCCATCATATACCCCGACTGAAAAATCAAGTAGCTGATGATCTAGCAAAGATAGGTTCCAAGAGAGAAGCCATTCCGAGTGGTGTGTTCTTGGAGCATATACACACTCCGTCAGTCAAAGAAGATCCCTTCACCGAAGAAACTCCGCAGCCCAAGAGTGCCACAGATCCGACTGAAGTTGAAGTCCCAGCGGTGGTCGACTTGATCATGGAGGTTTTGGTAGTCATTCCCGACTGGACGATTCCGTATGTCGCATATATCTTGAGGAAAGAGCTTCCGGAGGATGAGGAAGAGGCTCGACAGATCGTCCGTCGATCTAAGGCCTTCACCGTCATCAAAGGACAATTATACAGAGAGAGCACGACTGGAGTCGGTCAGAAGTGCATAACACCAGAAGAAGGTCGACTCATCCTCAATGATATTCACTCGGGGACCTGTGGTCATCATGCGTCCTCCCGGACCATCGTGGCCAAAGCATACCGAGCCGGATTTTACTGGCCCAAGGCGAATGAGATGGCAAAGGAGATAGTGGATAAGTGCGAGGGATGTCAGTTCTACTCGAATATGTCGCACAAACCTGCGTCAGCTTTGAAGACCATCCCACTCGTCTGGCCTTTTGCAGTTTGGGGGCTGGACATGGTCGGCCCTTTGAGAACAGGACGAAGTGGCTTCACGCATGTACTGGTGGCAGTCGACAAGTTCACCAAGTGGATCGAGGCTAAACCAATCAAGAGCCTCGACACCGGTACTGCTGTTAGCTTCATCAGGGAACTAATATTCAGATATGGAGTCCCGCACAGCATCATTACGGATAATGGGTCGAACTTTGACTCAGAGGAATTCAGAACCTTCTGCAACTCCCAGGGCACACGGGTCGACTACGCATCAGTCGCCCATCCGCAGTCGAATAGGCAAGCAGAGCGAGCTAATGGACTGATTCTCAAGGGACTGAAGCCTCGACTGATGCGTGATCTCAAACACGCGGCTGGAGCTTGGGTCGACGAACTTCCATCTGTACTCTGGGGACTGCGGACCACGCCTAATCGGTCGACCGGAAGAACTCCATTCTTCTTGGTCTATGGAGCTGAGGCAGTCTTGCCGAGTGATCTTCTCCACAATGCTCCTCGAGTTGAAATCTACAGCGAAGCAGAAGCTGAACAAGCGCGGCAGGACGCAGTCGACCTTTTAGAGGAAGAAAGGGAGATGGCTCTGATCCGGTCGACCATCTACCAACAAGATCTGCGGCGTTTCCACGCCCGAAATGTGAGAGGTCGAGCCTTCCAGGAAGGGGATTTGGTTCTCCGAGTAGATCAGCACAAACCACACAAGCTTGCTCCTTCTTGGGAAGGCCCCTTCATCGTCACCAAGGTTCTCCACAATGGGGCGTATCGTCTTTACAACGTCGAGCATAATATCGACGAGCCCCGAGCTTGGAACGCGGAGCTACTCCGCCCGTTTTACACTTAAGCTTTATCACTCGGATGAGTTGCAATAAAGTACTTCTGTAGTTCATGGACCCCAAAATAATAAGTGTCATAGTTCCTCCATAATATCTGTCACTTTTTATTTTTTGTCCAATGAAATTCCCCTCAGTGGGTGACTTAGCTGCGAATCCGTTTCGCCTAAGTTTGTAAAAATCCTACCGAGTGGTGAGCCAGACTCTCACTCGGAGGCTTAGCTGCGAATCCGTTTCGCCTAAGTTTATCAAAATCCTACCGAGTGGTAAGCCAGCCTTCCACTCGGAGGCTTAGCTGCAGTCCAAGGACTCGCCTAAGTTTATCAAAATCCTACCGAGTGGTAAGCCAGCCTTCCACTCGGGGGCTTAGCTGCAGTCCAAGCACTCGCCTAAGTTGTGAAAATCCTACCGAGTGAAGAGCGATCCTCTCACTCGGAGGCTTAGCTGCAGTCCAAGGACTCGCCTAAGTTTATCAAAATCCTACCGAGTGGTAAGCCAGCCTTCCACTCGGGGGCTTAGCTGCAGTCCAAGCACTCGCCTAAGTTGTGAAAATCCTACCGAGTGAAGAGCGATCCTCTCACTCGGAGGCTTAGCTGCAGTCCAAGGACTCGCCTAAGTTTATCAAAATCCTACCGAGTGGTAAGCCAGCCTTCCACTCGGAGGCTTAGCTGCGACCTCGCGCTCGCCTAAGTTATAAAAATCCTACCGAGTGAAGAGCAACCCTCTCACTCGGGGGCTTAGCTGCAGTCCAAGCACTCGCCTAAGTTGTGAAAATCCTACCGAGTGGTAAGCCAGCCTTCCACTCGGAGGCTTAGCTGCAGCCTCGTGCTCGCCTAAGTTATAAAAATCTTACCGAGTGGAGAGCAACCCTCTCACTCGGGAGCTTAGCTGCAGCCCTGCGCTCGCCTAAGTTACAAAAATCCTACCGAGTGAAGAGCGACCCTCTCACTCGGAGGCTTAGCTGCAGTCCAAACGCTCGCCTAAGCACAGGCACCTTGCTTTGAACCTGCAAAAGACATTTTGAGCCGAAGGCAATCATATTCAAGCGCCAAATTCAAGTTCGAATCGATATCTAAAGGAACCGAAAGTGCTCAGGCGTCAAGCCTGTTAAAGTTTGTCGGTTACAATTCCACTCGGCATACCGAGGCAAATTTAAAGAGTCAAGCCAGAAGAAGTTTTTTACCCCTCCTGTGGAGGGCTGGAAGGTGCAACAAATTCATCAAGGTCAATTCCGTCGGCAATCCGAGTGGCAGCTGCAAGGAAAGTCTCCATAAAGGACCTGAAGTCGTGCTTCTTGGTATTGGCCACCCGAAGGGCCGCCAGCTTCTCCTCTCGTGCATCTTTGCAGTGGACTCGGGCCAGACACAGAGCGACATCTGCACCACACCGAGCCGAGGACTTCTTCCACTCCTGCACTCGACCAGGGATCGTGTTCAAGCGGGCCATCAGCGACTCAAGGTCATTCTGAAGTGTCTCCTCAGGCCAGAGCGTCGAGTCGATGCGAGATGTGGCGACCTTCAGCCTTGCGAGATAGTCCACGACAGCTGCAACACGAGACTCCAGTCGGAAAACATCCATGGCAACTTCGTCGTTCACCGGAGAATTGACGGGGTCAAGGTTTGGCTCCAGTCGGCTGGTTTCCTCTTCGAAGTTTTGACAAAATTCTGCAAGAGTGGTCACTAAGTCAAGGGGATAGTCGAATGGAAAAAGCCACAATTGGAAATATTTGCCAAACATGGAGGTTTACCTTCAAGCATAAGAAACAGCTTCTTGGCAAGGCCACTCAGGAAGGCCTCCAGTTTAGTTTTCTTCTCAGTCAATTTGCTGACTTGGTCGGTCAAGGCAGCTTTGTCAGTTCTCAGTCGACTGACCTCCTTGTTGGCAATCCCAAGAGCAGTTTTCAGATTGGTATTGTCTTGTTCGAGCTTGGTGACTGAAGCTAACTTCTCGTCAGCAAGCTTGATCTTCTCAGCTAGCTCAAGGTCTTTCTTCTGCTGGGCCTCCCTTACCTTACCTGCAAGCCACAGCAAGATCAGATGCTGAAATAAGCAAGGGGAAAAGCAGTCGTCAGGGTCTCACCAAACATACCTTCGGTCTCCTCCTTTGCCTTTGTCAGCTTCTCTTGAACCAGCTTCAAGCTCAGCTCGACTTGAGTATGCTTCTGTTCCAGCTCTGAGTAGCGAGTCACAAGATCACAAGAGTTCTGCGAAGAACCAATCGACTAAATGTCAAAAATAATTCACTTCCGAGTGAAAAGGGAAAAGCACACGTTTCTAAGACTACAGCCGAATACAAACATTCGACCGTAGTCTCGGGGTCTACACCCAGTGGGTGCACTCAGCGTGCCCCCACTAATCCTGTTGAAGACAAAGTCGACCAGTCGACCTCAAAAAAAAAAGTGCGAGATGCATTCTCTAAGACTGTGATCAACTGCAAGCAGTCGACCACAGTCTCGGGGACTACACCCAGTGGGTGCACTCAGCGTGCCCCCACCGGTTTGTGAAATCCAGTCGACCAGTCGACTGACAGAAAGATTTACATTATAAAGCCTAAGGCCGACTGCCAGCAGTCGACCTTAGCCTTGGGGACTACACCCAGTGGGTGCACTTAGCGTGCCCCCACCGGTTTGTGAAATCCAGTCGACCAGTCGACTGACAGAAAGATTTACATTATAAAGCCTAAGGCCGACTGCCAGCAGTCGACCTTAGCCTTGGGGACTACACCCAGTGGGTGCACTTAGCGTGCCCCCACCGGTTTGTGAAATCCAGTCGACCAGTCGACTGAGAGAAAGATTGACATTATAAAGCCTAAGGCCGACTGCCCGCAGTCGACCTTAGCCTTGGGGACTACACCCAGCGGGTGCACTCAGCGTGCCCCCGCTAACACGGAGTTTATTCGACACACCCAGTGGGTGACTAATATAAATTCCGGAAAAGAAAAGTTTTTGGTAGCATATCCAACAGAACAAACAGCAGTCGACTGACCTGGACATTGCTTTGGAGGGCAGAGCTGGCGTCATAAGCTGCCTGGCTCGCATCCCGGATGGTCTTCAGCTGCTCCATCATGAGTCCCGCCTGGCGTATTGCCTCCTTCGCTGCGCCAGCTTGGTCCTCCGGGACGTGGTGCGTCATGAAGAGGGAAGGCTGCTGAGCACTCGTCAGTGGATTCGCGAAGGTCACCGTGTGTCGAGTGGTGTTCTCTTCCTCCACGGTCAGAATTTCAGGCGCCGGCACATCCTGAGGCACCTTACTGGCGGACGCTTTCCGACTCCTCCTGTGCTTCAGCGGCTCGTCATCCTCATCATCATCAGGAAGATCGATAACAGTGTTGGGTGGAGCTGCGGAGAAGGATCAGGATCAGAGGTCGCGAGTCAGTCGACTAAGAATGGTATTAAGAACACAGTACCTGGATTCGAAGTTGGTGCATCCTCCATCTCGTGGTCATCGGCCCGGGCCGAGGTCTCAGAAGTAGCAGCACTGCAACTCCAAAGGATCAGTCGACTAACCTCAGCGTCGACCAGAGATAAAGTTCGCACAGAATAAGAAAATATGAGCAACACAATTACCCTGATATGGTGGGGATGGACACCTTCATCTTCGGCAGGAGCTTGGTCGGCTTCGATGAGGCCGCCCTGGGCTGCTTCGGCGCCTTTTCAGTCGGCGCCGGAGAGGTGGTCCGAGGGCGCTTGGTCGACTGAGTGGCGGTCGCAACCCCCTTACCACGTTCGGTCGAAGGGTCGTGGACAAGCTTCGACCGCCTTTCTGAGCGCGGTGGAACGACATCCTCCTCCTCTTCTTCCTCGTCCTCGATGTCATCTTCATCACCTTCATCATCATCATCGTCGTCATCATCCCCTGCAGCATCTGAGTCCCATTCCTCCTCTTCCTGGCTCTCGCCCCCACTCGCCTCGCCCCCGCTCGCCTCGCCTTCCTCAGTCGAAGCTTGTGCCCCATTGGGCATCGAGTACAACTCGGTGAAGGCCTAGCAGATGCCCAAACAAGGATCAGTCGACCAGTCGGCAGGGTTAGCAGAAATGAATACGACAAGGACACAATGGAAAGCAGAGCAAGTGTACCTTGTTTGGGTCGCTGTTATGGTCGAGTGGAGGAATCCTTCTGGCTCCGCGCGGGTTGTCCCTGTTTCCGGTAACGGCTACCATCCATCTTTCCAGAGCGGCATCGTCGACTTCTTCTGGATGGACCCTAGTCTCGTCTTCGGGCCCACAGTACAACCACATGCAGTGGCTCCGGAATTGAAGGGGTTGGATGCGACGCCTGAGGAAGACCTCCAGAAGATCCATGCCCGTCACCCCCTCCCGAACCAACTGCACCACGCGCTCCATCAACATCTTCACGTCGGCTTTCTCCTCCGGAATCAGCTTCAGAGGGGAGGGCTTGTTCACTCGGTCCATGGTAAACGGAGGGAGTCCACTCGACTGCCCTGGCGTCGACTGGACCTGACAGTAGAACCAAGTCGACTGCCAGCCTCTGACGGACTCGGGAAAGGACATGGGCGGGAAGGTGCTATTGTTCCTCACCTGAATCCCCAGGCCCCCACACATTTGGACGACTCGGGTCTTCTCATCACCTGGGCTCGCCTTCTTCACGGTCTGAGAGCGACACGTGAAGATACGTTTGAACAAACCCCAGTGCGGTCGACAGCCCAAGAAACCCTCACACATGGACACGAATGCAGCAAGATAGGCAATGGAGTTTGGGGTAAAGTGGTGGAGCTGCGCTCCAAAGAAATTCAAGAAGCCACGGAAGAAAATGCTTGGCGGCAAGGAAAACCCACGATCAACATGAGTGGCCAGAAGCACACACTCACCCTCTTCTGGCTGTGGCTGCCACTCCTTCCCCGGCAACCTCGCAGCTCCGTGAGGGATCAATCCCTCGTTGGCCATGTCGAGGAGGTCCGTCTCCGTGATGGTCGACTGGATCCAGTCTCCTTGGACCCAGCCTTTCGGCAGGCGGGATCTGGACGAGGACCCTCTGCGGCTGGTGGATCTCCCCTTCGCCTTCTCCGATGCCGACGCCTTCTTGGCACGCTCCAGCGCCGCCGTCTTCTCCTTGGCCATGGTTGCCGGTGAGATGCACGAAGGGAAGTGGTGCGGGGGCGAGAGCGGGCACGCTGAGCAGGGAGGAAGGAAGCATAGGGAGAGAGGGAGAATGCTGAGGCGCAGCACAGAAATCCTCACCGGGTCTGACATGTGGGCCCGGTCGATCTAATCATATCTGGGAGCAGTTATGAGGACTGGATACATGGCGAAAAAGGCGGCGCGGAGATCGAGGCGGCTATGCCCCGTCCCATCCGAACGCCGCGGTCTGCCCCGCTTCGCGCGCGCCCCCAAATTTCGCACCCCGCGGAATCCGCGAGCAACAAATCGGTCTGTCAGACGCGGTGTTTCCGGCGATCCGTCGCTCGGAGATCGTCGAAGCTCGAAAGATCACTCGACGCAAAAATAGAATGGATCGAGTCGACCGAAGACAAATTGCTCCCTGTCAACGAAGAGATTCTTTGATCCAGAACAGCGCACAACTAGAGCGCAAAGGTTAATTGGAAACGACATCAACTCCTTCTTCACTCGAAGCCTCAATCCATTCGGGGGCTAATGATGGGGTTATGTACCTAGGGTAGGGTCATATTCCTGTTCCAAGTAACTTACCCTAGGACATCCCTAGAAGAGGTCGCCTTCCAGTCGACCAACGAGGATTCACTCGACTGACCTGAAGGACTCGACCACGAAGACTCACTCGACCACCAGGAGGTCAAGAGGCACTCTGCACCGCAACGGCCTGTAATTAAGTAGACTTTATGATAGTAAAGGCACTTTATGTGGGGCGTTACCAGTAACGCCCCAGACTTAACTCACCTTAAACCCTCTCCTACGTGGGCTGGCTGGGGTCCTGGCGCACTCTATATAAGCCACCCCCCTCCACAGGCAGAAGGGTTCGGCACCTTGTAATCCATACATTCATAATCCACTCGACCGCCTCCGGGCTCCGAGACGTAGGGCTGTTACTTCTTCCGAGAAGGGCCTGAACTCGTACATCCTTTGTGCTTACAACCTCTCCATAGCTAGGACCTTGCCTCTCCATACCTACCCCCCACTCTACTGTCAGGCTTAGAACCACGACAAAGAGGTCCCGGGAGCTTATGCCTTCTCCTATGATTAGGTGAGCCATCGATCCTTGCGCGACCCTACCGCGGAACTCTCAATGAAAGCACCAATGTATGTGTCAAGACCGGCAGACCTCGGGGTAGGGGTTCCCGAGCTGTGGATCTGGGATCAATGGGGAACAAGGGACGATGAACGCGGTGTTTTACCCAGGTTCGATCCCTCTCGAAGAGGTAATACCCTATGTCCTGCTTGATTATATTGGATGTGTATATGATTACAAAGTGAATCTACCTCGAGATCAGCATGAGCTAAACCCTAATGTGATGAGGTGATGAATGTAGCTCTGACACTAAAGATTACAACCCTTGGTTTATATAGACACCGGTAGGGTTAGGGTTACACGTGATTAGTTACGGAAAGAAGAACACTACTAGGGAAAACCCTAGCAGTAGTGCAGGTTTAGTGCCCACTAGTAGCCCGGGTAACCACGCTACAAATAAGGCACTATAGCTATTACTTAGCAGTAGCGCGTACGACGTGCGCTACTGGTAAGACTCATAGCCGCAACGTTTGTGCTATAACGCGCTGCTGCTAATCTAGCTAGTAGCAGCGTGTTTCCTGTCCATCGCTACTAGTATTCTTTTTAATTTTTTATTATTTT
Organism: Triticum dicoccoides; assembly: GCF_002162155.2. Classification (NCBI taxonomy): domain Eukaryota; kingdom Viridiplantae; phylum Streptophyta; class Magnoliopsida; order Poales; family Poaceae; genus Triticum; species Triticum dicoccoides. The sequence goes on from NC_041391.1 coordinate 678,797,971, forward strand.
GGGTGTATTTATACGCCGTTATACAAATTTTGGTACAATACCAATTATGAGGTTTATATCATTATGTCCATAACAGTGTGTCAAATAAATGTGGATTAGGTTCAAGTGGAGGCAATATGTGGTGCATGTCAAAAGTATACTACTAATCCAAACTTGATCTAGTTTGGACTAGTAGTTCTTTCGATGTGCAGCACATGTTGCCTCCACTTGAATCTAATCCGCCAGCACAAGGTATGTAATCATCATCATAGTCATTACCACCAATAGTAGTTATTTAATCATCATAGTCATAGTGTAGCACATCATCATCTTCAAACTCATTCTAGCTAGCTAATCACCACCAACACTAGCTGCGGTAGCTATCTAATCACCACCAACACTAGTTAACAATAATCATCATAGTCATTACCACCAACACTAGCTATGTAATCATCATAGTCATAGTGTAGCATATCATCATCTTAAAACTCATTTCTAGCTAGCTAATTAATCACTCCTGCTGCTCTCTCTCAGGTAAAATAACATAAAACATGTGTAGCTCTCCTGCTTCATCAAGTTGGAGCATGTAGATGAACCTGTCTCCTAATCATGGGTTACGCTTCTGATTGCTGCCCCCTAGTACTTCTCTGCGATCGTTCACAATTTTGCTCCAGTCTTTCACTATTAAGCATTCCTCGCTATTAGAAATCTTGTATGCACTAAAGTGCATTGTAGAATATCTTGGCCGTAAGCTAACAATTCTCATGCAACCTTTAGTCTCCATCCAATGAGGCACAACATTCATCGGGAGTCCCTGTTGAAGAACATCGTATAGTAACATACTTAGCAATGAAGTTTAGCTTAAAAATAATGTATGCAAAAGATGCACTGAGGACAAATAGTAAAAATCTTACCATCTTTCCTAAATAGATGTGACCGTAGTTAAGTACGAACACTATTGGTCGCACGTTTTGAGTACTAAGATTTTCAAGTCCAAAAAAATAATTTGTCTTGACAGTATGAAGATCCTCAAGCCATGACACATAATGACTTATCTCCTCGCAGTTTAGTTCAGCCCCGGGACAATAGTAGGTCCTGTCTACCAAGCGTCGGACATGTTTTCTTGATTAGAAATAAGCTGTCAATAGAAATTAGTTGCCAACTATTTTTGAATAAACAATATCAAAGACATAAATATGGTTGAGAAACTCACATAATGGTATAACTGGAGGCGTCTGCACATCGACCCAGATGTCAATATTACGTTCAATATCATCTTCTGGACGAATATCAAAGGTGATAACCATATCAGGATCAAATGCATAAGTCCTGCATAGTGCTTGCCATGTTTTGCATCCAAAATAGGTGTAGGTGTTTGTGTTGTATAATTTTGCGTGGAAAATACAACCATGGTCAGTCTTCAAGTAAACTCTCTTTGCCACCATAGTAGTTTTCATAGGACTGAAACCCATCTTATCCAAGACAAAAACTCATGCATGGCAGGGGATACGCTAGTAGAATAGTAAAAAAAAAAAATTATAAGTTGAAGCAAATGAAGCAGATGTCATGCTTAATTACGAAAAAGCCTTGTCGTTGTGACTTACTGTATCCACTTTGAAGTTCTCGTCCAGCTTGATGCTGCCGCGCTCGCCTTTGTAGTATTTGGAAATACCGAAAACCTTTTCGTCATCAGTCATTTCCTATGTTCATAGTTGAAACATTAATTGAAAATCGATCGAAGACAACTACCAGGATACTCAACCCACAAATCCGGGGCACTCGATATGTCCTACATATTTTGGCACAAATCATGCAAAAATTCACGGAAAAATCCGGCATGACCTTTGCTAAAATAGGACATATCGAGCGCCTGGAATTTGTCGGAACGGAAGTGAATCTACACTCCGGCAAAACATATGCCACTCGGAGGTGTAACCTGCAAACATGACCGGCCACTTGGGCAAGCACATATCCTATTTGAGCAACACAAGATATACATTTCAAAATATCTTATAGGACTCATATTGACATGAGCATTCAATAAGCAAAACCAAATCTTAAAATAAATAAGTATTCAAATTAGCATGCATTCAATAAGCAAAAGTAAATCATCTCTTGCGTCCGTACATCGTCGAATATTATCACTAATACATCCTGAATAGTATCATACATATAACATCACTAATACAACTAAATCCTAGCGAACGACGGGTATCGGCGTGGGCGGTGGACACCCAAAGAGAAGGAACCATCACAAGATCATAGCTCCAGTGAGATCCCTGGAGAACCTGCTAGGTATTGGAGAACCTGTGCTCCAGTGCAAACAAGTAGTGACGGACGTGCGCGTCCTCCTCGCTAACACGGTGACGTACCACCTCCGCGGGGTCCTCAAGCCTCTCGACCATCACTGGCCCACGCGACCGCCACCAAAGAAGGCTCGGGTCAACGACGGGCTGACTCCTCACCAAGCTGCGCCCCCCGGTAGGTAGCTGATGACCCACAAGTGTAGGGGATCGCAACATCTTTTGAGGGTAGAGTATTCAACCCAAATTTATTGATTCGACACAAGGGGAGCCAAAGAATATTCTCGAGTATTAGCAGTTGAGTTGTCAATTCAACCACACCTGGATAACTTAGTATCTGCAGCAAAGTATTTAGTAGAAAAGTAATATGATAATAAATGTAACGGTAGCAAAAGTAATGTTTATGGGTTTTGTAGTGATTGTAATAGTACCAACGAAAAAGTAAATAAGCGAAACACAAGATGTGAAAAGCTCGTAGGCAATGGATCAGTGATGGATAATTATGTCGGATGCGATTCCTCATGTAATAGCTATAACATAGGGTGACACGGAACTAGCTCCAACTCATCAATGTAATGTAGGCATGTATTCCGTATATAGTCATACGTGTTTATGGAAAATAACTTGCATGACATCTTTTGTCCTACCCTCCCATGGCAGCGGGGTCCTAGTGGAAACTAAGGGATATTAAGGCCTCCTTTTAATAGAGAACCGGACCAAAGCATTAACACATGGTGAATACATGAACTACTCAAACTACGGTCATCACCGAGAAGTAACCCGATTATTGTCACTTCGGGGTTGTCGGATCATAACACATAATAGCTAACTATAGACTTGCAAGATAGGATCAAGAACACACATATATTCATGAAAACGTAATAGGTTCAGATCTGAAATCATGGCACTCGGGCCCTAGTGACAAGCGTTAAGCATAGCAAAGTCATAGCAACATCAATCTCAGAACATAGTGGATACTAGGGATCAAACCCTAACAAAACTAACTTGATTACATGATAAATCTCATCCAACCCATCACCGTCCAGCAAGACTACGATGGAATTACTCACGCACGGCGGTGAGCATCATGAAATTGGTGATGGAGGATGGTTGATGATGACGACGGCGATGAATCCCCCTCTCTGGAGCCCCGAACGGACTCCAGATCAGCCCTCTCGAGAGAGATTAGGGTTTGGCGGCGGCACCGTATCGCAAAACGCGATGAAACTTTCTCTCTGATTTTTTATCCGCGAGACGGAATATATGGAGTTGGAGTTGAGGTCGGCGGAGCCTCAGGGGGCCCACAAGACAAGGGGGCGCGCCCAGGGGGGAGGGCGTGCCCCCCCCCCCCCACCCTCGTGGATAGGGTGTGCCCCCCTGGTCTTGATTCTTTCTCCAGTATTTGTTATATTTTCCAAAAAAGTGTCTCCGAGGATTTTCAGGACATTCCGAGAACTTTTGTTTTCTACACACGAAACAACATCATGGCAATTCTGCTGAAAACAGCGTCAGTCCGGGTTAGTTTCATTCAAATCATGCAAGTTAGAGTCCAAAACAAGGGCAAAAGTGTTTGGAAAAGTAGATACGTTGGAGACGTATCAACTCCCCCAAGCTTAAACCTTTGCTTGTCCTCAAGCAATTCAGTTGATAAACTGAAAGTGATAAAGAAAAACTTTTACAAACTCTATTTGCTCTTGTTGTTGTAAACATGCAAAGCCATCATTCAGGTTTCAACAATATTATGAACTAACCATACTCACAATAACACTTAGGTCTCACAATTACTCATATCAATGGCATAATCAGCTAGCGAGCGATAATAATAAAACTCGGATGACAACACTTTCTCAAAACAATCATAACATGATATAACAAAATGGTATCTCGCTAGCCCTTTTTGAGACCGCAAAACATAAATGCAGAGCACCTTTAAAGATCAAGGACTGACTAAACATTGTAATTCACGGTAAAAGAGATCCAATCAAGTCATACCCAATATAAACCAATAATAATGAAGGCAAATGACAGTGTACTCTCAAGTGGGTGCTTTTTAATAAGAAGGGTGATGACTCAACATAAAAGTAAATAGATAGGCCCTTCGCAGAGGGAAGCAGGGATTTGTAGAGGTGCCAGAGATCGATTTTAAAATAGAGATCGAATAACATTTTGGGCGGCATACTTTCACTGCGAACGCAACAACTATGAGATGGCTGTATCTTCCATACTACATGCATTATAGGCAGTTCCCAAATAGAATGGTAAAGGTTTATACTCCCCCAACCACCAACAAGCATCAATCCACAGCTTGCTCGAAACAACGAATGCCTCCAACTAACAACAGCCCTGGGGGAGTTTTGTTTAATTATTTTGATTTGCTTTGATCTTTTTGGATCATGGGACTATGGATCCCGGTTACCGGCCCTTTCTCGTGAATGAGGAGCGGAGTCCACTCCTCTTGAGAACAACCCACCTAGCATGGAAGATATAGGCATCCCTAGTGGAAACATGAGCTGCTCGAGCATACAAAACATAATTTCATTTGAAGGTTTAGAGTTTGGCACATACAAATTTACTTGGAACGGCAGGTAGATACCGCATATAGGAAGGTATGGTGGACTCATATGGAATAACTTTGGGATTTAAGGAGTTTGGATGCACAAGCAGTATTCCCGCTTAGTACAGGTGAAGGCTAGCAGAAGACTGGGAAGCGACCAACTAAGAGAGCAACAACAGTCATGAACATGCATTAAAATTAATTCATACTGAGTACAAACATGAGTAGGATATAATCCACCATGAACATAAATATCATGAAGGCTATGTTGATTTGTTTCAACTACATGCGTGAACATGTGCCAAGTCGAGTCACTCAATTCATTCAAAGGAGGATACCATCCCATCATACCACATCATAATCATTCTAATAGCATGTTGGCACGCAAGGTAAACCATTATAACTCATAGCTAATCAAGCATGGCACAAGCAACTATAATCTCTAAATGTCATTGCAAATATGTTTACTTCATAATAAGCTGAATCAGGAATGATGAACTCATCATATTTACAAAAACAAGAGAGGTCAAGTTCATACCAGCTTCTCTCATCTCAATCAGTCCATCATATATCGTCATTATTGCCTTTCACTCGCATGACCGAACGATGTGTATAATAATAAGAGTGCACGTGCATTGGACTAAGCTGGAATCTGCAAGCATTCAACTCAAGAGAGATGAGAAAGTAATATGGGCTCTAAGTTAAATAAACAATCATGCATAAGAGGGCCACTAAACATTTTCAATATGGCCTTCTCGACCCCCAAAGAAAATAAAAGAAAAGAAAAGAAAACTATTTACACGGGAAAGCTCCCAACAAGTGAAAGGAAGAACGAGAAATCTTTTTGGGTTTTCATTTTAATTCTACTACAAGCATGGAAATTAAACTAACTATTTTTTTTGGTTTTTTTCTTAAGGTTTATCAAACACACAAGAAGAAAACTAGAAAAAGAAAATTAAACTAGCGTGGATAATAAAGTGAAAGAGTATGAGCACCGACGACTAGTGTGTGAACATGAATGTAAAGTATGTGAGAAATACGTACTCCCCCAAGCTTAGGCTTTTGGCCTAAGTTGGCCTAATGCCACGGACCGCGGCTACTCTCTCCGGTGTACTGAGGGGTGAAATCAGGATACCATTGGCTGGCCATCTCCTCCGGATCCCACTGATAAGATGATGCACGATAAGGGTCCGGTGAAGTTTCTGGCTCGGGCTCAGGCTGTGGAGTGGATGCTTGCCCTCGATGAGTGTACACCGCTTCCAGAGTGATAAGAAAATTCTCTGCAGTCAAATCAAACAATAAAGGTGCAGGAAGAATAATAGTCTCACTGTGTTTCCTATTAAATCTGAAGTTATACTGGAGCGTCTTATCATCATTCTGAACAATAAAGTCGTGTGCTACCATGCTCCTGTAATCTAAAATGTAAGAGGGCAAGATTGTCTCCTCTTTCTCATAGTGCCTAATAGGTATCCTAAAATGTCTAGCAAGACGTGCGGCATAGATACCTCCAAAGATGGGGCCTGTTGTACGATTCAGATTTAAACATTTAGCAATAACGGCGCCCATACTAAAACTATTGTCTCCAAACAAGGCATGCTGAAGAATGATAATGTCAGGAACATTAAAGTTTCCACTATTTCCATGACCAATCAAGCATCCACTAGCAAATAAGGCAAAGTAACGTAAAACAGGAAAGTGTATGCTAGAGATTTTTGCCTCGGAACCTTTCTTTGGCTTATCTACAGCTATAGTGTTAACAAAGCCATCCACATCTTCAGGATGGGGTTCCTCTAACTCTCCCTCAAAGGGTATCCTACATACCGCGCAAAAATCATGTAAAGTCATTTCTCTGAATTCATCATATAACTGAAATGATACTAAAGGAGGTGACTTCTTAGGAGAGTAATAAATTTTTTGGATGAAAGTATTGGTAAGTAAGAGATACTGATCCATCTGGTCGTGGAGGAAACCAGTGAAGTCCGCATTCTTGATCAAAGAATAAAAATCTTCATGAATTCCAGCTTCTTTAAAGAAATTATCACATGGCCATTCGCACAACCATACTTCCGCTAAGCGAGGAAGATTATACTTGGCTTTTTCCTTCTCTTTAGCTTGTTTTTCCTGAGAGCCTTGGCTAGAAGAGCCCCTAAAAAGTCTCCTTAACATTTTCTGAAAATTTCTGAAATTTTAGTAACTTCAAAATAAAAGTGAATAAAACTTAACAAGAATGGTAGCAACTACTCCTACAAGTGCCTAGAGCATATATCATGCATTAGAAATGCTTGGGACCTCATAAATTTAACATGCAAGCTCAAGAACATGGTCACCTGTGCAGCAAAAATTTGCAATGAATAAAGCACTAGAACAGAAACTAATTGGACCAATGGAGGAGCCACATACCAAGCAACAATCTCCCAAAGCAGTTTTGTGAATGGAGCTTTGAGCAAGGAGATCGAAAATCGCAGAAAATGAGCTAGAACTCGTGCTTGAGCTGGATGGGGATTTTTTGGGTAGAAGATGAAGTGTGTGGGTGCTGGCATAAGTGGAGGGGGCCACCAGGGGCCCACAAGATAGGGGGCGCGCCCAGGGGGTGTGGGCGTGCCCTCCACTCTCGTGGCCTGGTGCTTGCCCCTCCTGCAGTGATTTCAGTGCCTAAAATCCTCAAATATTCCATAAAAATCATACTAAATTTGCAGGGCATTTGGAGCACTTTTATTTTCGGGATATTTTTTATTACACGGATAATTCAGAAAACAGACAGATAATACTATTTTTGCTTTATTTATTCTAAAATAATAGAAAGAAAGTACAGAAGGTTGTGCCTTCTAGTTTCATCCATCTCATGATCATCAAAATGAATCCACTAACAAGGTTGATCATGTCTTGTTAACAAACTCATTCCAAATAACACGGAACCGGAAAAATTTCGAATAACACTAAGTTACCTCAACGGGGATATGAAAATCCCCAACAATAAGAATATCATACTTTTTCTTGACAGTAGGGAGAGGAAATTCAAAACCTCCAATAATAATTGATGGAATTTTCTCAATAGAATTTATGCTGTGAACTTGAGGTTGTTTCCTCGGAAAATGTACCGTATGCTCATTACCATTAACATGAAAAGTGGCGTTGCCTTTATTGCAATCAATAACAGCACCTGCAGTATTCAAAAAGGGTCTACCAAGGATAATCGACATAATGTCGTCCTCAGGAATATCAAGAATGACAAAGTCTGTTAAGATAGTAACATTCGCAACAACAACATGCACATCCTCACAAATGACGACAGGTATAGCAGTTGGTTTATCATCCATTTGCAAGGATATCTCAGTGGTGTCAACTTACTTAATTCAAGTCTACGATACAAGGAAAGAGGCATAACACTAACACCGGCTCCTAAATCACATAAAGCAGTTTTAACATAATTTCTTTTTATGGAGCATGGTATAGTGGGTACTTCGGGATCACCAAGTTTCTTAGGTATTCCACCCTTAAAGGTATAGTTGGCAAGCATGGTGGAAATCTCAGCTTCAGGTATTTTCCTCTTATTAGTGATGATATCTTTCATATATTTAGCATAAGGGTTTACTTTAAGCATATCAGTTAAGCGCATGCGTAAGAAAATAGGTCTAATCATTTCAGCAAAATGCTCAAAGTCCTCATCATCCTTTGTCTTGAATGGTTTAGGAGGAAAGGGCATTCTGAACCCATGGTTCTCTTTCTCTACCATGCTTCCTAGTAACAAAATCTCTCTTATCATAACGTTGGTTTCTTGATTCTGGGTTATCAAGACCAACAAGAGGTTCAATTTCTATATCATTATTATTACTAGGTTGAGCATCTACACGAACATCTTTATTAGCATTATCATCAGGTTCATGTTCATCTCCAGATTGTGTTTCAGCATCAGAGATAGAAGTATTATTAGGATTCTCAGGTGTTTCTACATTAGGTTCACTAGAAGCATGTAAAGTCCTATCATTCTTCTTTTTCTTCTTCTTAGAAGAACTAGGAGCATCTAGATTATTATTCTGGGAATCTTGTTCAATTCTCTTAGGGTGGCCTTCAGGATACAAAGGTTCCTGAGTCATTCTACCTGTTCTAGTAGCCACTCTAACAGCAAAGTCATTTTTATTATTTAATTCATCTAGCAAATCATTTTGAGCTTTAAGTACTTGCTCAGCTTGAGTAGTAACCATAGACGCATATTTGCTAATGAGTTTAAGTTCACCTTTAACTCTAGCAATATTATCACTCACGCGTCCTATCTCGAAAACATTATTCTTTAACTCTCTACCAACATAAGCATTAAAACTTTCTTGCCTAGCCATAAAGTCATCAAATTCATCTAAGCATGGGCTATAGAATTTAGTAGAGGGGATTTCAACTTTATCATATCTATAGAGAGAATTTACCTTTGCTACCTGTGTTGGGTTATCAAGACAATGTGTTTCTTCAACAGGCGGTATATTAAGACCATGTATTTCTTCAATAGGAGGTAAATTCTTAACGTCTTCAACTTTAATACCTTTTTCTTTCATTTATTTCTTTGCCTCTTGCATATCTTCAGGACTGAAAATAGAACACGTCTCTTCTTCGGAGTGGGTTTAGGAATAGGCTCAGGAGTTGGCTCAATTGGTTCAGGAATTGCCTCATGAATTGGCTCATGAAGAGTCCAATTATATTCATTCGTCAACATATTGTTCAATAATAATTCAGCTTGGTCGACTGTTCTTTCCTAAAAACACAACCAGCACAACTATCCAAGTAGTCCTTGGAAGCATCGGTTAGTCCATTATAAAAGATATCAAGTATTTCATTTTTCTTAAGAGGATGATCAGGCAAAGCATTAAGTAATCGGAGAAGCCTATCCCAAGCTTGTGGGAGACTCTCTTCTTTGATTTGCACAAAATTATATATTTCCTGCAAGGCAGCTTGTTTCTTATGGGTAGGGAAATATTTAGCAGAGAAGTAATAAATCCTATCCTGAGGACTACACACACAACCAGGAGCAAGAGAATTATACCAAGTCTTAGCATCACCCTTTAATGAGAACGGAAATATCTTAAGGATATAAAAGTAGCGAGATTTATCATCATGAGTAAACAGGGTAGCTATATCATTCAACTTGGTAAGATGTGCCACAACAGTTTCAGATTCAAGGCCATAAAAAGGATTAGATTCTACCAACGTAATAATTTCAGGATCAACAGAGAATTCATAATCCTTATCAGTAACACAGATAGGTGAAGTAGCAATAGCAGGGTCAGGTTTCATTCTAGCATTAAGAGACTGCTGCTTCCATTTAGCTAATAATTTCTTAAGACCATATCTATCATTGCAAGCAAAGATAGCTCTAGCAGCTTCTTCATTCATAACATAACCCTCAGGAAAAATGGGCAATTCATAATCATTCGGAGAACCTTCATCATCACTATCATCAATAATAGCATCTTCAATAATTTTGTTCTCTCTAGCCCTAGCAAGTTGTACATCAAAAAATTCACCTAATGGCAAAGTAGTATCACGCACAGAAGTAGTTTCATCATAAGCAGAAGTGGCATCATCGATAACATGCGACATATCAAAATTCATAGCAGTAGCAGGTTTAGGTGTCACAAACTTACTCATAACAGAAGGAGAATCTAGTGCAGAGCTAGATGGCAGTTCCTTACCTCCCCTCATAGTTGAGGGATAGATCTTGGTTTTAGCGTCTTTCAAGTTCTTCATAGTGATCAACAGATATAAATCCCAAGTGACTCAGAGAATAGAGCTATGCTCCCCAGCAATGGCGCCAGAAATTAGTCTTGATGACCCACAAGTGTAGGGGATTGCCACATCTTTCGAGGGTAGAGTAATTAACCCAAATTTATTGATTCGACACATGGGGAGCCAAAGAATATTCTCGAGTATTAGCAGTTGAGTTGTCAATTCGACCACACCTGGATAACTTAGTATCTGCAGCCAAGTATTTAGTAGAAAAGTAATATGATAATAAAGTTAAGGTAGCAAAAGTAATGTTTTTGGGTTTTGTAGTGATTGTAACAGTAGCAACGGAAAAGTAAATAAGCGAAACACAAGATGTGAAAAGATCGTAGGCAATGGATCAGTGATGGATAATTATGTCGGATGCGATTCCTCATGTAATAGGTATAACATAGGGTGACACAGAACTAGCTCCAATTCATCAATTAATGTAGGCATGTATTCCGTATATAGTCATACGTGTTTATGGAAAATAACTTGCATGACATCTTTTGTCCTACCCTCCCGTGGTAGCGGGGTCCTAGTGGAAACTAAGGGATATTAGGATCTCCTTTTAATAGAGAACCGGACCAAAGCATTAACACATGGTGAATACATGAACTCCTCAAACTACGGTCATCACCGAGAAGTATCCCGATTATTGTCACTTCGGGGTTGTCGGATCATAACACATAATAGGTGACTATGGACTTGCAAGATAAGATCAAGAACACACATATATTCATGAAAACATAATAGGTTCAGATCTGAAATCATGGCACTCAGGCCCTAGTGACAAGTATTAAGCATAGCAAAGTCAAAGCAACATCAATCTCAGAACATAGTGGATACTAGGGATCAAACCCTAACAAAACTAACTTGATTACATGATAAATCTCATCCAACCCATCACCGTCCAACAAGCCTATGATGGAATTACTCACGCACGGTGGTGAGCATCATGAAATTGGTGATGGAGGATGGTTGATGATGACGACGGCGACGAATCCCCCTCTCTGGAGCCCTGAACGGACTCCAGATCAGCCCTCCCGAGAGAGAGATTAGGGCTTGGCGGCAGCTCCATATCGTAAAACGCGATGAAACTTTCTCTCTGATTTTTTTCTCCGCTTGACGGAATATATGGAGTTGGAGTTGAGGACGGCGGAGCCTCAAGGGGCCCACGAGACAGGGGGCGCGCCCAGGGGGGAGGGCGCGCCCCCACCCTCGTGGACAGGGTGTGGCCCCCTGGTCTTGATTCTTTCTCTAGTATTTTTTATATTTTCCAAAAAGTGTCTCCTAGGATTTTCAGGACATTCCGAGAACTTTTGTTTTCTACACACGAAACAACATCATGGCAATTCTACCGAAAACAGCGTCAGTCCGGGTTAGTTTCATTCAAATCATGCAAGTTAGAGTCCAAAACAAGGGCAAAAGTGTTTGGAAAAGTAGATACATTGGAGACGTATCAGTAGCGCCTCCCAGTACCAGCCCGGCGGAGCCCAGTCCCGGACATGGCCCATCTGGTCAAGCAGGCATCCTCCACCGAGTCGACAACAAGGATGCGGGATAGGCATCGTCGACGTCGATGCGGGAAAAATGCTTTAACTAAAAAAATAACAACAAATGTGACATCTTCAACTAGTTCTATTAATTCAACTAGTTCTTACTAAAAATAAACTTAATAAAAATAAAAATAAACTAGTACCAAATTACTACCTAGTTCTTACTAACTAATTTGTACCTAGGAACTACTGCCCTAATTACCATCTAATTTGATGAACCTAGGGTGTGGAAAGTGGTAGCGGATATTCCAATTATCCAACTTAAAAGTGAAATAAGTGGTCAAATTTTACTCGTTTTATGATTCATCTTAGAAATTTGATTCGTTTCCACTCTTACATGAACCCTAACTAATTTGAGTCGCATCCGCATCCGATTTGTTTCCACCCTTACATGAACCCTAACTAATTTGATGCAACTAATATTTAAAGAACCCTAGGCAGAGATAGGGGAGAGGGAGGACCAGGCGTGCTCACCTCGGGTGCCTGTGGTGAGGGAGGGGCAGGAGGCGTCGAAGTCGGGGTCGGAGCTCGGGCGTGCGGCGGAGGGCGGCGTCGAGGTCGGGGTCGGGGGCGGCGTCCGGGGCGGCCTCGAGGTCAGGGGTGGGGGCGGCGTCGAATCCGAGTCGGGGTGGCGTCGAGGGTGTGCGGAGAGCGCGCGGCAGCCGATGAGCGACGGCAGCGGCGAGAGCGGAGGAATTGGATTTGGGGGAAGTGGCCGTGGGGAAGGACGAACCCCGTGGTTAAGTCAGAAATAGCAGTAGCACGTTCCAGAAAGCGCGCTACTGACACGTTAGCTATAGCGCGTTCTGTGATATGCGCTACTGCTACTCCTTTTTCTTTTTTCCCCTTTTTCATTTTTTTTCTTTACAATTTATTTTTTTCCTTTCACCTTCTTCTATTTCTTTCATTTTCATTTACTATTCCATTTGCTTTCGATTTAATTTTACATCCTTTAGCAGTAGCGCGTTTCAGCGTAAATGCGCTGCTACAAAGCAAGTAGCCGTAGCGCGGTTCTATATAGATCGCTACTATTATGTGTAGCCTATCGGCTAATCCGTGGGAATTTTAGTAGTAGCATGTTCAGAATTAGGCGCGCTACTGCTAGGACTTTATCTGTAGCGCGGTTTGCAACAGCGCGCTACTTCTACTTAGCACCAGCATGCGTTTTTGACCCGCGCTACTGCTAAAGTTCTTTGTATAAGGTTTCCCTAGTAGTGGAAGATCCTGCCTATTCTTCGCTTGGAGGGCACACCACGACTTTGGAGTTCCCTTATCCGGTCGTGGATCTTCTGTCGTTATACGGCTTCACCAGTCCGGCCCGCATCCATTGGGCCGGCTCCCCAAGGACCCCTTAGTCCATAACTCCCTCACCTTCCTTTCACAATCCTTTTTGTTTAAAATTTCTATTTGGTAGAAAGGGTTTGTCATGTTGACATAACATGGTGTAGAACATTTAAAAATCCCATCTTTACAATGTAACTAACTCCCCTTATATCCTTGCTACAGAATTTTAAGGGTCATCTGATAAAAATGACTTGAAATCAATATCTCATAATTTAGCAGTAGTTTTCCCTACAACAACATATTTTTTCCATGACTTGAAATCAAAATATCATCACAGCAACTACATAATTTATCATAACAACATGACTTTGAATCCCAAATCCCAGCATTCATAATTTATCATAACAACATAATCTTTCGCAACAAACAGTTCATCACAACCACAACATCATTTTGCAACAAAGATAATACAAACAATTTATCCATCTTTTGGTGTCATGGTCATCTAGCATTGAGAACCTGAGAGAAATTTATCCATCTGGCTTGTTTAATGTGGCTTCTTTTGGTGCTTGAGAACCTAATGAAACAAAAAGAGATGAATATTAGAGTGCCTTGAGAAAAACTGTTACAACAAATAGCTTTGCTAGATGAACATTACTTCTATTTACAGAGGGAGTAATACATATGAAAGTATAATAGTCGATTTTCTCAAGTATCGCAAGTAGGGCTTGTTTTATTATCTGAACATCACTTATTATTATCCGTTCATTTTTTTTCTGTTAGACTAATAGATCTAATCCGGCATGTTTAAGCCATCAGATCAAAACCAACATTCTCCCCCATGATCGTTAGGCTTAACTTCATTCGCCCATTCTAGATAGATATGATGTACCAAAGTGAGGCATTACAACAGCTCGAAACACTATTGAACCTCAACACTTATATCACACCCGCCTATTTCGAAATGGAAAACATTTTGCTAATTGGGGAGTGGTTTATTTTAATGATCCTCTTATTCCAGGATCATAAGGCTTCCAGTAGTCCCACGCCGGCAACATGCTCACAAAAGATATTGCGTGGTAAGCCTTTTGTTAGCGGATATGCAAGCATATGCTTCGTTCTTATATGTTTAACATCAATTGATTTATTCTAGATTCTATCTTTCACAACACGATACTTTATGTCCATGTGTTTGGCAGCACCACTTGACCTATTGTTACTCATATAGAAAACTGCGGGTTCATTATCACAGTACAATAAAATTGGTTTAGATATGTTGTCAACCACTTTAAGTCCGGGAATAAAATTCTTTAGCCATACAGCCTGCCCGGTGGCCTCATAACATGCTACAAATTCTACTTGCATCGGAGATCCAACAGTTAACGTTTGTTTGGAGCTTTTGCACGATATACCTCCTCCCGCGAGTGTGAATATATAACCTGACATGGATCTCTTACTATCCACACACCCTGCAAAATCAGAGTCTGAATAACCAACAATTTCTAGGTTATCAATTCTTTTATATGTAAGCATGAAATCCTTAGTTCCTTGCATATAACACAAGACTTTCTTTGCGGCCTTCCAGTGGTCCGGTCCTGGATTTGATTGGTATCTGCCAAGCATCCCGGTTACAAAACATAAATCTGGGCGTGTACACACTTGAGCATACATGATGCTTCCGACAGCTGAAGTATAAGGAACGGACTTCATCTGATCAGTTTCATATTGGTTCCTTGGACATTGAAATGTCTCAAACTTATCGCCCTTAACTATAGGAGCGGGTGAGGGTGAGCACTTATACATATTGAATTTTTTCAATACTCTCTCAAAGCATGCCTTTTGAGATAGTCCTAACATTCCTCTGGACCTATCTCGGTGAATCTCGGTGCCGAGGACATACGAGGCTTCACCAAGATCTTTCATATCAAAAACTGGATGACAGAAAATTCTTGGTCTCATGCAGCGTATCCTTATCGCTACATGCCAACAATATGTCATCAACGTATAGGACTAAAAATGTGAACCTACTGCCTTTACACTTAACGTATATGCAGTTGTCCACAACATTTTTGGTGAAACCAAAAGTTTTGATAATTTTATCAAACTTGAGGTACCATTCTCTTGAAGCTTGTTTCAAGCCCTAAATTGATTTCTTTGGACGACATGCTAAATGTTCCTTCCTTTCCACAACAAAGCCTTCTGGCTGAGCCATGTAAACGTTTTCTTTGAAGTCACCATTCAGAAATGTCGTTTTATCATCCATTTGGTGTAGTTCTAGGTTGTAATGAGCTACTAATGCCATTATTATTCTAAAAGAATCCTTGGTTGACACAGGAGAGAAGGTTTGTTTATAATCAATGCCTTCTCTGTGTGTATACTCTTTTGCCACTAGCCTTGCCTTGAACCGTTCAACATTCCCTTTGGAATCATACTTGGTTTTGTAGACCCACTTGCAGCCTACTTTGTTAGCTCCATCGGGAACTTCTACTAAGTCCCAAACGTCGCCTGATCCCATAGACTTCAACTCGTCTTCCATGGCAACAAACCGCATGGACGAATTTTCGCTTTTAATGGCTTCCTTATAAGAGGTTGGATCTTCCACCTTTCCCAAATCATTCATATCCTCAATCATGTATGTGATATAATATCTGATATGGCTTTCTTTCTCTCACAATGTGGCCTGCCCATAGGAGGAGGTGGTGCAGGAGCATTATTGTTCTGAGGGTCATCTTCATTACCCGACTGGTGATCCTCTTCACCTTCTGGATTTACATTAGTTTCAGGATTACCATCAGCCTCAGGACATGAAGTACTAGATTGGGGATTCGCATGAGACGTCACCATAGTTTGTAGTGGAAAAACAATCTCTTGGATAGTCGGGGATGGAACACACACCCGTTTCTCCTCAAGATTGATCTCCCTTATTTCGGTGGCTTCACTATCCTCAAAAAATACTGCTTGTCGAGTCTCCACATACTTGGTGGTGTGACCCAGACAATAGAAACGATATCCCTTTCCCCTATGAGGGTATCCAATGAAGAAACAACTAACTGTCTTTGGATCTAATTTCTTAAGTTGTGGATTGGAAATTCTAGCCTCAGCGGGACAGCCCCATACACGTAAGTAATTCAAGCTCGGTTTCTTTCCCGTCCACATCTCGTAAGGTGTGTTCGGTGCTGCTTTAGTAGGAGCGAGATTTAGCACATGTGCGGACATCTTTAATGCCTCCATCCATAGGCTGACTGGTAAAATTGCATGACTGAGCATGCTTGGCACCATATCCATAAGTGTGTGGTTTTGGCGTTCAACCACACAATTTTGTTGAGGTTCAGCAGGCATTGAATATTGGGCAACAATTCCATTCTCATAGAGAAACTTAGCAAAAGGTCCTGGAATTTTCCCATAAGGAGCATGCCTACCATAATACTCTCCCCCGCGATCTGATCGTACAACTTTTTTTAGTGTTTATTTGGTTACTTGGTTCTCAACTTTGGCTTTGAACACTTTGAATTTGTCCAAAGCTTCCGATCGATCACGTATAGGATAAATATATCTGTATTGAGAAAAGTCGTCTGTGAAGGTAATGAACGAATCAAAACCATCCATAGACTTAACATTAAGGGGTTCGCATTTGTCTGCATCAGAGAAGTCTAATGGAAGGAGTACGTCATTTTTAATAAGTCTTTCAATTCTCCCCCTCGAAATGTGCCCTAAACGACGGTGCCACAATTTCGAAGAGGTACTCGTACCCTTCCATTTCTTCTCAATATTACATACATCACTCACATGTAGGATAGAATCGTTCAACGATAACATATATAATTGGCACCGTCTGACGCCGAGGCCTACATTCTTATTACAATAATTCAAAACAAATTGTTTGTTCCCAAACTTGCTCTCAAACATGTTATCATCTAGGCAAGAGACAGAAATCAAATCCCTACTTAAGGTAGGGATATAAAGAACATTATTTAAATTAAGACGGAAGCCAGTGTGGAGTTCTAAGGTGATTGACCCTATGGCTTCCACATCAACTTCGACTCCATTTGCCACCTTAAGTCTTCTTGCCCCCTTTGCCATGGTTTGGATTATATTTGAGTCCTGCATAGAATTAGCAACATGAGAAGTTGCACCTGAATCAATCCACTAAGAGGTAGTTGAGTAATCAACATATAACATTTCATCAACGAAATTATTTCATCAGTACCTTTCTTCATCAACCATTTGAGGAATTCTGGACAGTCTTTCTGATCCTCATGCTTGCAGAAGTTGCACTTGTTTTCTTTAGGCTTATCGTCCACCTTCTCCTTTCCTTTATATGAGTTTGATGATTTTTTCTTAAAGAACTTCTTTTGTGGTCGTTGCTTAGAAGAGCTTGCTCCATCGTGTTTTCTCTTGGAGGAGCCAACCAAAAAAGCTTGGTCCTTTCCTTGCCTCTTAATCCTCTCTTCTTCCTCGACAATTCTTGGAGATATCTCCGCGGTTGTCCATTTTTCTTTAAGAGAGTAATAGTTAATCTTAAATTGATCAAACTCTTGACGGAGGGAGTCCAAGATCATGAGGACAAGGAGATTGTCATTGAGATCACATTGTAATCCCTTCAATTTGTTACAAGCATTCACCATCTTTAAAATGTGAGCCCACGCGGAGAGGAGTACGAGGGTTCAGTGGTTCGGCTGCGCTACCGTCACTGCAGAATAACATGGGGTGTGGGTGAGTGAAGTGGAGGGATGGCCTGGCCAGTGGTGGAAGTAGTATGGGGGCGGTGAGGCCTCCGTGGCAGCATAGCCGGCCACGGGAGGCAGGAGCAAGCGACACGACCGGCGCTGCTTTGGGCGGCTGGAGCAAGAAGACCAGAGGTTGAAGAAGCACTACGGCCGTTGGATGGACATCGTACGGTCAGTCGAGCTAGAATCGTGCATATTGACTAAGTTGACAAAGACCTTCATCCCCGTCAACTTAGTAGGCCCACTATACTGGGTCCCAGCTTGCAGGGGGAGTATTCATTTTTTTGTGCGTAATAAGGAGGCACTTCCTTGCGTGCGAAGATATAGCTAGTGGGTCTGAGCTGTCAGTGGCGGTAACATTTTTTCGCGAAATACAGAGGCCCTTTTGGTGGGTCCCAGATGTCAGGTGGAGGAATCATTATTTTGCGCGTAATAAGGAGGCATTTCCTTACGTGCGATCGTGGACCCAGCTGTCAGCCTCTCCATGTACGGTCCACTTCAGATGCATGTCGGTCATTGACGATGTTGACCACGCCACGCCGAGAGCACCAGGGTGGTGGACGACGGCAATGCCTAGGAAGGGAACGGCACAGAGCTAGGGAAGACTCGGCAGTTGTTTCCCATGCGGAGGGGAGTACGACTATATGAGGGTTTACTGGTTCGTCTGCCATCGCCGGAGAATAACAGCAGGTGTGGGACTGTGGGTGAGTAGAGGGAAGGCTAGGCCAGCGATGGGAGTACGGTGGGGCGGTGAGGCCTGTGCGGCAGCACAGCCGACGGCGGGGAGGAGGGAGCAGGCAGTCCCGCCGGCGCTTGTTTGAGCGGATGGAGCAGGAATAGCAGAGATTTAAGAAGCACGACGGTCGTTGGATGGACATCCAACAGTCACTGCTTGTGCGTCAACCTTTTTTTTAGCAAGGCCTCAAATCTGTGGAAAACAACATACAGGCCATCTGCCATTATTTCAAATAATTTACAGCCCATTTGCCAATTCTTACGGGTTTTTTTGGAGCCCATATTCTTTTTGTTAGTATTACAGCCCATATTGTGGCCACGGTTAAAAAATTATATAAAATTTTGCATATGTCGTTGCGGTCTGAACTGTTTTTAATCCCGAAATTTTGAGTCACATTCAGGCTGATTTTAAAAATAAATGTATATCAATATAAAATCCAATAAATTGTCCACGCATAAAAATCAATGCAATTTAAAATCTCGAAATGAAAAAAGATATTTGAAACTAATTGCCGATTTGATGTGTTTTAAAAATGTACAACCCATTTCTCATTACTGATAGGCCATTTTCTCGACCAGTCGAACGAAGCTCTCCTCATCTTGAAAGATTTGCATCCCAACAGGTCTGATAAAGTGACTTGCTTGACAAATCACAAAAAAATTGGGCTAGCCATTTTCAAAAAGAAAGAAAAAACTACTGGGCTGGTCTGTGGTAAACATAAAAGAGAAGGTTGTCTAGACAGGCCAGAGTGTCCCGCACAGCCCAGTTGACACCCTGCTTCCGTCTCAAAAACAAATTAGATAAATGACACTCCAATTATGGCGATTCATAAAAATGCCGCTGCAATTTCCAAACTTTGACAAATGCCACTGCAATTTTTGCAAACTTTGAAAAACGCCACTGCAGTTTGCAAACTTTGAAAAACGCCACTCCAGACTTTGAAAAATGCCTCTAGAAATGGCATGAAATGGCATTTTTCAAAGTTTGGAAATTGCAGTGGCATTTCTCGGATACACCGGATTTGGAGTGGCATTTATCAAATTAACCCAAAACAAAAATAACTGGGCGAGCTGCGGGGTCCCTGGTGCCAGCCGCTCGTTGTGCAGTTCTCTCGTTTAGTGACTATGTTGACAATGGCATGGGACCCAAATGTCAGAAATCCACTAGGAGGAGCCATTTTTATTGGCTTGAAATAAGGAGGCACTTGCTTGCGTACTGCCATGACCTTGGCGAGTCCCTGCTGTCATTCTCTCCACGTACAATCATCTCCTGATTGTGTACGCATCAACTTGGTAGGCCCGCAAGTCAGCCTCTAAACCCGTGGAGGACAAATACAACCCATTTAAAAAAATAACAGCCCATTCCATACGTTCAAACGGAAAGGTCAACATTCAGAGCAAAGTAGTAGGT
This sequence comes from Triticum dicoccoides, assembly GCF_002162155.2. Classification (NCBI taxonomy): domain Eukaryota; kingdom Viridiplantae; phylum Streptophyta; class Magnoliopsida; order Poales; family Poaceae; genus Triticum; species Triticum dicoccoides. The sequence continues at coordinate 678,818,274 of NC_041391.1, forward strand.
CTGCTCCACATATAGAGTACTGAACTTCCACGTTGACAACCATCATAGCCAAGTTAACTATCTACTCCCAGTAATATTCTAGTAGCATACAAGTACTAACTTACTCTTAGCTAACTAGACGATGACGGCGCCATCTGTGGTACACGCTAAACGCCGGCACCGATGTCCTGCGCCTCGTCTCGTACTTGCAAGAGGTGCGATAGGGCGCGTTGCTCACGCATGTTAGCCCTTTCCATGCCGGCGTGGTCCACCGAAGCTTTGGCTTCCAAGCGGGAAACCCAATTGACGAGCTGGTAGTAAAATTCGGCATCGCGAACGCGTGCATGCCCGACAGCCTCCAGGGCTATTTATCGGGCGCCGGGCGCCGGACTCCACGTAGTCGGCCCAGTTGCGGGCGCTCTGCTTGGGACTCAGAGCATCGGTGCGCTACTGCTTCATGTCCCGCTGGCGGTGCAAATCGGTGATACGCTGCTCCTCCGCCAGGCGGTCACGCTCCAACAACTCCTGCTCCTCTGCCAAGCGGTCGCGCTCCAAAAACTCCTCAATCTCCGCATTGCCATCTAAAGACAGCTAGAATGCCTCCTCCCTCCGTCTGCCTTCCGGTGAAAAACCGAACACTAGTTCCGGCGGTAACCGCCTCCGCTGTCGCCTACCGCGGACGGGCGGGGGCACGGCGGACGTGGCGAACGACATTGGGCCGGTGGGGGCTTATGAGGATATGGCGAGTTGGGTCACGGTGCCACCGGAGAAGGCCTGGAAATAGTACTTATAGGCGGAAGGTAGCGCGACGGTCATCGGAATTAGATGCATAATTGCTTAGCGTGCCAGCTTGCCATGGAAAACTAGAGAAACTGAAATTATGACTGTGCCGTCCCATCCCGTCTAGGTCGCACGCTCGCATGGCGGTCAAACAAGTGCACTCGAATCATCTCCCTCCTTGTCAATAATGATTCCACGGATTTAAAAAGCCCGCAACAATTAAAGCGCATCTTTTTTTGCATCAGTTAGCTGCATTAATTATGGCTGGCTGCATGCAGACACTCAGAATCGCTCGTAGCCAGTACACGGAGCAGCATGCAACGAGTCGCAACCAAGGGCAGGCATGCAGCCACTTAAATCGCTGGAATTAATTAGGCTTAAACTTCTGCATGCCGTTAATTATTGCCACGCCTTGGTCTTGCTGCTTTGCTCACGGGACTAATAAACCCGGACGGAGGGAGTACCTTGGTTGGTGAGAGGTTTGAATTAAACCCAACAAACCGGAAATGAAGTACTAGTACGTGCGTGATCCACTATTTATTCGTGTAGGATCGAGTAGGTCGTTTCTTGAATTTAGCCCTGCAAACCGGAAAGTAGGTAGTGATATGTCTCCAACGTATCTATAATTTTTGATTGTTCCATGCTATTATATTACCCCTTTTGGATGTTTATGGGCTTTATTTTACACATTTATATAATTTTTGGGACTAACCTACTAACCGGAGGCCTAGCCCATATTATTGTTTTTTTGCCTATTTCAGTATTTCGAAGAAAAGGAATATCAAATGGAGTCCAAACGGAATGAAACCTTCGGGAGCATGATTTTTGGAACGAACGTGATTCGGAGAGCTTGGAGTGCAAGTCAAGAAGCTGTCGAGGAAGCCACAAGATAGGACGCCCCGCCCCTCCCCCCTGTAGGGCACGCCCCCCTGTCTCGTGGGCCCCTCGGGAGGCCCCCGATGTACCTCTTCCTCCTATATATACCCACGTACCCCGAAAACATCCAGGAGCACCATGAAACACAATTTCCACCGCCGTAACCTTCTGTATCCGCGAGATCCCATCTTGGATCGTTCGCCGGCCCTCTGCCGGAGGGGGAATCGACCACGGAGGGCTTCTACATCAACATCCTTGCCCCTCCAATGAGTTGTGAGTAGTTTACCACAGACCTACGGGTCCATAGTTATTAGCTAGATGGCTTCTTCTCTCTTTTTGGATCTGAATACAATGTTCTCCCCCTCTCTTGTGGAGATCTATTTGATGTAATCTCTTTTTGCGGTGTGTTTGTCGAGATCCGATGAATTGTGGGTTTATGATCAGATTTATCTATGGTTATTAATTGAATCTTCTCTGAATTCTTTTATGTATGATTGAGTTATCTTTGCAAGTCTCTTCGAATTATCAGTTTGGATTGGCCTACTAGATTGATCTTTCTTGCCATGGGAGAAGTCCTTAGCTTTGGGTTCAATCTTGCGGTGTTCTTACCCAGTGACAGAAAGGGTTGCAAGACATGTATTGTATTGTTGCCATCGAGGATAACATAATGGGGTTTATATCATATTGCATGAGTTTATCCCTCTACATCATGTCATGTTGCTTAATGCATTACTCTTTTCTTATGAACTTAATACTCTAGATGCAGGCAGGAGTCGGTCGATGTGTGGAGTAATAGTAGTAGATGCAGGCAGGAGTCGGTCTACTTGTTATGGAAGTGATGCCTATATACATGATCATGCCTAGATAATCTCATAACTATGCGCTTTTCTATGAATTGCTCGACAGTAATTTGTTCACCCACCGTAATACTTATGCTATCTTGAGAGAAGCCTCTAGTGAAACCTATGGCCCCCGGGTCTATCTCTTATCATATTTGCTTTCAATCTACTTTTATTTGCATCTTTACTTTCTGCATCTATATTATAAAATACCAAAAATATCTCTATCATATCTCACTTTCGCAAGTGGTCGTGAAGGGATTGACAACCCCTTTATTGTGTTGGTTGTGAGTTCTCAGTTTGTTTGTGTAGGTGCGTGGGACTTTTGAGGAGCCTCCTACTGGATTGATACCTTGGTTCTCAAAACTGAGGGAAATACTTACGCTACACTTGTTGCATCACCCTCTCCTCTTTGGGGAAAACCAACACTAGCTCAAGACGTAGCAAGAAGGATTTCTGGCACCGTTGCGGAGGAGGTCTTCGCTCAAGTCAAGACACACCAAGTACCCATCACAAATCCATCTCCCTCGCATTTACATTATTTTCCATTTGCCTCTCGTTTTCCTCTCCCCCACTTCACCCTTGCCGTTTTATTCGCCCTCTCTTTCCCAATCTCCTCCTCTCTTTTTGCTTGCCTTTTTCCGTTGCCCGTGTGTTTGCTCGTTTACCTCGTCATTATGGCTAGTCCTCCTATCCTTATTATCTCTCCCGAACAAGAAATTCTGAATTTTAAGCAAAGGGAGGGAGAAAAATTAAAAGATGCTTGGCATAGAATTTGCAATGCCCAATATAAATCTCCTAGGAAGCTTTCCACTTCTGTTCTTCTCCACAATTTTTATGTAGGCATTACTCCTTGGAATAGATGTATTCTTGATATTGCTACCGGAGGTGATTTCATGAGTAGCGATACGTTTGATGCTTATAGAGCTATGTCAGATTTGTTTGGCTCACCACCTCTTTTGGTTAATGGAACTGTTTTAACTTTAGAACACGTTATGCAACGGCTTGATATTATTGAAAATAAAATTGCCACTGTTGAGTTGATTGAAAATTTGGATAAAAAGATTCATAATCTTATCACCCAATATGAATCTAGGGTTGGAGTTACCTTGAAAAATCTTAAAGCGAAAGAACCTATAGTTAATGAAAAAATAGATCTCGATTTTGCTAGAATTGGTAAACTTGAGGATATAATTACCAACTTAGGTTCGGCTTTTTCTCTCATTAAAAACACCCCAAAACCCCCTACAAAAACCACCAAGCTTATCTATGTTCCTAAAAATAAAGGTGAAACTTCTAGTAAGGGAGACGCGGGCCTCAAATCTATTTGTGTTCTCCCCAATGGTCTCTCTATCATTAAGGAACCTTTTGCTACCAATGAATTTCTTGAATTTTTTCCTAAAGGTTTAGCCATTACTAAAAAGGGAGAGATCCCTGGAGATCACAATCTTGCTACTTATGAATTTAGTGCCAAAGATGGCACTACTTAGATCTATCTTCGCTTTTATGCCTAGCTAGGGGCGTTAAACGATAGCGCTAGTTGGGAGGGAACCCAATTTTCTTTATGGTCTTGGTTTTTGTTCCTGTTTATTGTTAAATTTTGTTTCTACGTTCTGTTTAGATGTGTTTTCATGTTTTATTTAGTGTTTGTGCCAAGTAGAACCTAAAGGATAAACTATGATGATAGTTGATTTGATTCTGCTGAAAAAACAAAAACTTTGCGCTCACGAGAAAAAAATTCAATAACTCACAGAAATCTGCTTTTGCATTGATTGTTTTTGCTTCTGATCAATAAACAAATTTTCTAGTACGTACTATTTTGGTAGGATTTTTAAAGTTCCAGAGGTTTGCGTTAGTTACAGATTGCTATAGACTATTCTGTTTTTGACAGATTCTGTTTTTCATGTGTTGTTTGCTTATTTCAATGCATCTATGGCTAGTAAATTAGTTTGTAAACCATAAGGAAGTTGGAATACAGTAGGTTTAACACCAAAGTAAATAAAGAATGAGTTCATTGCAGTACCTTATGTGGTGATTTTTTTTTCTTTCACTAACGGAGCTTATAAGATTTCCTGTTGAGTTTTGTGTTGTAAAGTTTTCAAGTTTTGCGTAAAGCTTTTATGGACTATGGAATAAAGGGTGGCAAGAGCCTAAGCTTGGGGATGCCCAAGGCACCCCAAGATATTCAAGAATAGCCAAAAGCCTAAGCTTGGGGATGCCCCGGGAAGGCATCCCCTCTTTCGTCTTCGTCCATTGGTAACTTTACTTGGAGCTATATTTTTATTCGCCACATGATATGTGTTTTGCTTGGAGCGTCGTGTATTATATTAGTCTTTGCTTTTTAATTTGCCACAATCATACTTGCTGTACACACCTTTTGGGAGAAGCCTATTTGATTAGAATTTGCTAGAATACTCTATGTGCTTCATTTATATCTTTTGAGCTTGATAGTTTTTGCTCTAGTGCTTCACTTATATATTTTAGAGCACGGTGGTGTCTTAATTTTTAAGAAATTGCTAGTCTCTCATGCTTCACTTATATTATTTGGAGAGTCTTATAGAAAAGCATGGTTTTTTCTATGATCATAAAGTTGGTCCTAGAATGATGTGCATCCAAGTTGGGTATAATAAAAACTATCATAGTAAGTGAATTGGATGCTCTGATCAACTTGATGCTTGATAATTGTTTTGAGATATGGAGGTAGTGATATTAAAGGCATGCTAGTTGGGTTATTATGAATTTAAAGAATGCTTGTGTTAAAGTTAGCAAGTCCCGTAGCATGCACGTATGGTTAAAGTTATGTAACAAATTTGAAACATGAAGTGTACCTGGCTTGTGCATCCTTATGAGTGGCGGTCGGGGACGAGCGATGGTCTTTTACTACCAATCTATCCCCCTAGGAGCATGCGCGTACTACTTAGTTTTTGATGACTTCTAAATTTTTGCAATAAGTATATGAGTTATTTTGACTAATGTTGAGTCCATGGATTATACGCACTTTTACCTTTCCACCATTGCTAGCCTCTTCGGTACCGTGCATTGCCCTTTCTCACCTTGAGAGTTGGTGCAAACTTCGCCGGTGCATCCAAACCCCGTGATACGATACGCTCTATCACACATAAACCTCCTTATATCTTCCTCAAAACAGCCACCATACCTACCTATTATGGCATTTCCATAGCCATTCCGAGATATTATTGCCATGTAACTTTCCACCGTTCCGTTTATCATCATCATGACATACATTACTTTTGTCATATTGCCATTGCATGATCATGTAGTTGACATCGTATTTGTGGCAAAGCCACCATGCATTATTTTTCATACATGTCACTCTTGATTCATTGCACCATCCCGGTACACCGCCGGAGGCATTCATATAGAGTCATATCTTGTTCTAGTTTCGAGTTGTAATTCATATGTTGTAATCAATAGAAGTGTGATGATCATCATTTTTAGAGCATTGCCCAAAGAAAAAAAAAGAAAGTCCAAAGAAAAGAAAGGCCCAAAAAAGAAAAAAAAGAAAAAAAAGAAAAAAATAAAAAGGGCAATGCTACTATCTCTTTTTCCACACTTGTGCTTCAAAGTAGCACCTTGTTCTTCATGTAGTGACTCTCAAAAATTTGTGCTTCAAAGTAGCACTAGGTTCTTCATGTAGTGAGTCTCATAAGTTATCTTTTTCATACTAGTGGGAATTTTTCATTATAGAACTTGGATTGTATATTACTACGATGGGCTTCCTCAAATGCCCTAGGTCTTCGTGAGCAAGCAAGTTGGATGCACACCCACTAGTCTTCTTTTGTTGAGCATTTATAGCTCTAGTGCATCCGTTGCATGGCAATCCCTACTGCTCATGTTGACATCAATTGATGGGCATCTCCATAGCCCGTTGATTATCCTCGTCAATGTGAGACTTCCTTTTTTTGTCTTCTCCACACAATCCCCGTCATCATATTCTATTCCACCCATAGTGCTATATCCATGGCTCACGCTCATGTATTGCGTGAAGATTGAAAAAGTTTGAAATTATTTAAGTATGAAACAATTGCTTGGCTTGTCATCGAGGGTATAGAAGTTGGGAACATCTTTATGTGACGAAATGAAGCATAGCCTAACTATATGATTTTGTAGGGATGAACTTTCTTTTGCCATGTTATTTTGAGAAGACATGATTACTTTGATTAGTATGCTTGAAGTGTTACTATTTCTTTTATCAATATGAACTTTTATTTTGTATTCATTTGGATCTGAACAGTCATGCCACATTAAAGAAAAATTACATTATGAATTATGCTAGGTAGCATTCCAGATCAAAAATTCTCTTTTTTATCATTTACCTACTCGAGGACGAGCAGGAATTAAGCTTGGGGATGCTTGATACGTCTTCAACGTATCTATAATTTTTGATTGTTCCATGATATTATATTACCCCTTTTGGATGTTTATGGGCTTTATTTTACACATTTATATCATTTTTGGGACTAACCTACTAACCGGAGGTCCAGCCCATATTGCTGTTTTTTTGCCTATTTCAGTATTTCAAAGAAAAGGAATATGAAACGGAGTCCAAACGGAATGAAACCTTCGGGAGCGTGATTTTTGGAACTAACGTGATCCGGAGAGCTTGGAGTGCAAGTCAAGAAGCTGACGAGGAAGCCACGAGATAGGAGGCCGCGCCCCCCTGTAGGGCGCGCCCCCTGTCTCGTGGGCCCCTTGGGCGGCCACCGACGTACCTCTTCCTCCTATATATACGTACGTACCCCGAAAACATCCAGGAGCACCACGAAACACAATTTCCACCGCCGTAACCTTCTGTATCCGCGAGATCCCATCTTGGAGCCTTCGTCGGCACTCTGCCGGAGGGGGAATCGACCATAGAGGGATTCTGCATCAACATCCTTGCCCCTCCAATGAGTTGTGAGTAGTTTACCACAGAGCTACGGGTCCATAGTTATTAGCTAGATGGCTACTTCTCTCTTTTTGGATCTCAATACAATGTTCTCCCCCTCTCTTGTGGAGATCTATTCGATGTAATCTCTTTTTGCGGAGTGTTTTGTCGAGATCTGATGAATTGTGGGTTTATGATCAGATTTATCTATGGTTATTAATTGAATCTTCTCTGAATTCTTTTATGTATGATTGAGTTATCTTTGCATGTCTCTTCAAATTATCAGTTTGGTTTGGCCTACTAGATTGATCTTTCTTGCCATGGGAGAAGTGCTTAGCTTTGGGTTCAATCTTGCGGTGTTCTTACCCAGTGACCGAAAGGGTTGCAAGACACGTATTATAGTGTTGTCATCGAGGATAACAAGATGGGGTTTATATCATGTTGTATGAGTTTATCCCTCTACATCATGTCATCTTGCTTAATGTGTTACTCTGTTCTTATGAACTTAATACTCTAGATGCAGGGAGGAGTCGGTCGATGTGTGGAGTAATAGTAGTAGATGCAGGCAGGAGTCGGTCTACTTGTTATGGACGTGATGCCTATATACATGATCATGCCTCGATAATCTCATAACTATGCGCTTTTCTATCAATTGCTCGACAGTAATTTGTTCACCCACCGTAATACTTATGGTATCTTGAGAGAAGCCTCTAGTGAAACCTATGGCCCCCGGGTCTATATCTTATCATATTTGCTTTCAATCTACTTTTATTTGCATCTTTACTTTTTGCATCTATATTATAAAATACCAAAAATATATTACTATCTCTATCAGCTCTCACTTTCGCAAGTGGCCGTGAAGGGATTGACAACCCCTTTATTGTGTTGGTTGCGAGTTCTCAGTTTGTTTGTGTAGGTGCGTGGGACTTTTGAGGAGCCTCCTACTGGATTGATACCTTGGTTGTCAAAACGGAGGGAAATACTTACGCTACACTTGCTGCATCACCCTCTCCTCTTCGGGGAAAACCAACGCTAGCTCAAGACGTAGCAGGTAGTACGTGCGTGATCCGCTATTTATCTGTGTAGGATCGAGTAGGTTGGATAGTGTAGCTTGTCAATTTCTTCACAGGTAGGTATTTTTATTCAAAAAACTGCCACTTCATATCTTGCGTCGCAAATAAAACTTCCAGGAGCGCATTAGTAGGCTAGCTAGTGATCGATCAGTAACTTGTAAACACTGAGCGAACAGAAATAAGTAATTGTTAATGCATCTCAATGATTCACAAATCATAAACAAATATGTAGCTCCAAAAGCAAAGATCAGCCACTTCGGATCTTGCATCACAACTAAAATTAACTAGTACGATTCCCATACATAAGATCAACATGTTAATGCATCTCAATGATTCACAGATCATGTACAAATATGAAGTTCGAAAAGCAAAGATCTAGAAAAAACATTTGTTCTTCCTACTAACATGGATGCTTCTCTTGGGCAACATTCAGTACAGACTGAAAGACAGATTTGTTTGTGAAGTCTACAATTCCTCTTGCAAATGTAAGTGGTTTCACCAACTGCTGGAACCATGAGAATGAACCACGCATGATGGAGGATCATCCACTGCAATATGATTTGGTCTTCTCTCGATCACACCGCAAGACTATTTTCAGAATACAAACTTTAACTTAGGCAAAATGATGCCCATTGTATAATCAGACCAAAGCAATGAAGCACCTACTTTTCTGTAGTCCATGAAGTGACTATCCAATCTTTCTGTGTCTATTTTAAAATGGCACTGCAGGCAGTGACTATACTATTCTCTTGTGTAGTTCAACCAAAATTGCGGACACTTTGTTTATTTGCCAAATAGCAACGGGCATACATCTCTGTCTGCACAAATATCAAGCAGCTAGTAAACATATACCACACCATGTATTTTCGGTTTAAACATGTCTCTTCCGCTTAGCATCTGTCATGTTCTGCACTAGACAATCTGATACAGTTATGTTTTGCCCTGGACAATTTCATACTGAATTGATTTGCTGGTTCAGATAAGAAATATAGCGCCTATTCTTCATCAGACCAAGGATATCCATGTTCGCAGTGATGGAAGAGGTGAAATCGATACAACCGAAATTGAGCATCCAATCAGTGAATCCTATCCTGCACCTCCAATGTAGGTCCACCCTACCAATAAATTCACATGCAAACCACTAGTATTACTATCTAATGACAGTACAAAAAGAGTAGCAAGATAGTAGCAAACCATGTACCTTCGTAATGGACAGCTCATAGTGCCACCAATTGGATATAAAGGTTTGGAAAAAAACATGCTCCTAATGTTGTACCAGTTGGACTTTTTGTGCAGTTCCACTAAAATCGAGCATCCCTGTTTGCATACATATTGAAAGTGTGATTACTATAAAAGTGGCACTAGTTGAAGCATAGACTCACAAATATAAGCATTCCAATTTCTTAATGGGAAAAGGTAGCAAGACTGTTTCTAACCACCTGTTTGAAGGAATAAATAAAGCAACAACGGTTGATGTCAGGAAGGCATACGTAGTTTTTTCTGAAAAATTGAGCCATTCTGACCTTTCCTCTTCTTTTAAGCATATTTAGTGCAGTTCAACTAAAATAAAATGCCATCACTGCCTTGACAATTCAGTGACACTGTACAAAAGGAAATGACTTAACATTACATCATGATGTCAGGTATGTAGTCGACAGGCATTAGACATACAAACCTCCTCCGATAACATAATGAGCATTAATTTTAACAAAGGTGTGACTAGCTTTACCGGGATAACTTGAGTGAACTCTACACCCTCTGTTCCTTAATATAAGACGTTTTCACGGTTTAATTTAAAGTACCCAAACATTTAGTATTTAGAAAAACAGGTAGTAGTTTTCTTGAGCACATATCTGGGAAAGCTTGCCACACTTTATTTATGTCCATACGCTAATGCAACACCATTCAAATACTACAAATATACACTAATCCAGTGGCTAGTGCAACAGTAGAGTAGTTAGTTTATTACAGGGTATAGTACAATGGTTTTACTGAACAGATTTCAAGAAACTCTAGCACTGGAAGATTTCTATAAGAATTAACAATACAAAATGTAAAGGTAACAAGTTTCAGCATTGGTATACTTGCTGTGCATGATCATTAAACCAAATACAAAAGTCTGAAGGTAACTAGCATTATTAACTAATGACAGTATAAAAAATATTGCAAACCATGTACCTCCAAGGTAAATATCATTTCGAATTCGGGGGACCTTAAAAATTGCTATCCCAATCTTGATAATCGATCAAACATAAAAACTTGATCGAACGAATCAAGAGAACAGCCGGAGGAGGAGGTGCCCACTCTTGACGTTTCCTCTTGTCTTCATAATTTTTTGTGCAGTTTAACCAAAATAAAATGACATCAGCGCCTTGGCATTTTGGTGACACTGTACAAAAAAATTAACTTATCTCATGAAAGTGAGGTATGTAATCTATAAGCATTAACAACTTTCATCATTGGTATACTGGTTGTGCAACAACATAGAATGCCTTATCTGAAAAATCTTTAATACATCCACAATCAACAGCTAACCCTGAAATAATCCAGTGACATTGAATGGCATTGCTTAAATTTATCGGTGGCATTAGACTGAGAGCGGAATTAGTTAAATGTGGCATCACTTTAGCAGTAGCATTGCTTGACTTGACTGCTGGCGTTATACTAACAGCAAAAAAAGTGGCAGTAAGAGCATGGGAGGCCCATTCGTACAGTGGGCGCACCAGTATGATGTACCTCCACGGACGCAGAGTGGTGAGGGAGGTATGGTTCCCCAGAGCAACAAATATCCAGGCAACATATGTGGATTACATCCCATTTTTGTTCTCTTTAGCCACCTTTTTCCTATGTGAGGACAACAAACCAATCGACCTGGTCATTCTATATTGCGTTGTCATGCCTTTCTACCCTTCTTCAACCAAGAGACATGAGACTCGTTCCTTAGCTACTGATTTTCCCCTTTTCAACCTAGATGCGGGTTCGATGCCTACTCTCTTTGACAGTACAATCTCCCTTCCTTTCCTTATTCAACCCAGACATGGATTAGTCTGCATGAAGTAGGGTTTCCTTTAATAGTGCAAATTATGGTTTTCGTCTGCGTGGCCAGCAGAGTAGAGGATAGCAAATTGGGAAGATGGTGGAGTGGAAAAAGATCCACATGCAACGACGTGGCAGATGGGGCAATACAACAAGGGTATGGTTCGAAAACAGGTAGCATACCTGAGGGTCGGCGAGAAGTGGCTTCGCTCGTGGTCGTCGTCCTCCGTACACACTACAGCAGCGAGCTTGGGGACGGAGGCCATCCCGCGCGGGCGCTAGGTCTGAGAGGACGGCCTTGTCATCAGTGCGTGACCTTGCTCGCCGACGACGAGTGTGTCAATGCTGCAAGTCCTTTTCTTGCCCGGCGGATATGTGACCACCGGTGAGGAGGGAGAGAGATGTCATCTTTTTAGATCTGGAGAGAGGGTGGTAGTGTGAGAAGCAAGTGGGCAGCCCTTAGCAAGAAAGCGCTGAAGCTCCAGCCTATATATCTTTTTTATACTACTAGTACTGGAGGTGGAGTAGTGGTAGAGTAGTTTATAGTTTCTCTGTGTACAGTACCAGTTAGTCGTGCTTCAAAACTGAACGGCACGCCACTAAAAAATAAAGGTCGATAACTAATGCGGCACCTTGGGCCAACGCGGCCAGATCGCATTTTGCACGAGAAATTACACACCATGTTTCATTGACATGTGGTCCCATTCCAACATACCAGTGAGACGAGGTGAGTCCTTTTCTTCTACTATTTCTGAACGGACGTGTAGGCCGGGGCGCCTCTTCGTGAACCGTGTCAAACTGGCAATCGTCCACCGACTCTTCGCCTTTCCCTCTCGATTTGGAACTGTTGTGGCACGCTCTTCCTCTCCCTCCTCCATTTTCCTTCAGTCCTTCACCCTTCTGTCTGCCATTGTTCGATCGTCTTCTCCATGGAGGGAACAGGTCAGAAACGACCCCGTTATTCTTGCCCCAATCTGAAAGATGACGTGGTGGAGGAACTCATTGATCGGTGTGACGTCATCACCTCGGCTAGCATGGCAGGTTCGTTCAAGCCCATTCTAGACTCAACTAATAACATCATTACAAGGAACCCAAGAGTCAAGGAGCGGTTTGATCTCCCCTATCTTCTTCGCCGTGACCCTGATGACTGGCGCGGGGACGACGGAGGCCTCGCCTTGTGCAAGTTGATGCCGCTTGATAATGATACATATGATGTTAAGATGCCATCGCTTGAGGGTAAGGCTTGGGCAGGCGCAAATGGAGATTGGGTTGTTTACATTGGGTCCAACTGCGAGTGGGAACTTGTGAATGTGTACACTCGTGACCGGGTTCCACTTCCAAAAATCTCAGTAGACTGCCCAGAGGTTGACCACACCGGTATTGTACGCACGTTCAAATACGATCATGGCGACTGTCTTCTACGGAAGATAGCAATTTGTCGACTTCCCAACCGCTCTTGGAATTACAACAACTATGAAGTTGTTGCTATCTTCGACAAGCTTGTTGCCGTCCTTCGTGGTTTTACTGGATGGATATTGCTCAAAAATCAGTTTCTGTACACGGATGAGTACTATGACACAATTCAATACGAGGGCCTTGTGTTTGCTGCCACCACTCGTGGCACTGTTTTTGCATAGAATCCTTATGATTTCAGTACGTTTGTCTTCCACCGTAATTATAATTGTTTCATCCACATGCATGCGGGTTAGCAAGCTTCCCTTTACTAATTAACCTTCTTCTTGTGTTTCCAAGGTCCTGTGAACATTCCACCACCTATACTTGAAAAAATTTATAACCAAGGGGGAGATGACGATGGTGATGATCACGAGCATGAGGACGAGCAGCGCCCATATACTCTGTGGCGCCTGGCAACTAATTTCGATGGATCACCTCTTCTTGTGTGTATACAGCCCACTGATGATGTTACTACTAAGGAAGCAGGTGTAGTCTCCCATGGTCGCACTCTCTGGACCAATTCCAACACCCGTTGCATGGTATTCGGGATGGATACTAGTGTGCTAGCGCCAAATCCTTCTCCCTGGTACAGAATTGATAGTCTTGGAGAAAACTCGCTCTTCCTTAGACAAAACTATCCAATGATGGTGAGAGGCGATCCAACTGCTGTTGACACAACGTTACTACCATTTATGAGAAGCAACTGTGTTTATACCTCGGACATTTGGGTGGTTCCCTACCTTGGTACTGATATAGTAGGCCGCTTCAGCCTGGATGATCAGTCCTGCGTTGGTGTCGAGATCGACAATGGATGGCCCGTCCCAGAGAATCACTTGTGGTTCAAAGCAAGCGTTTCCAACGCCGATGAATGGTTGAGTTGAATTCATTTCATTGCTTGTTATTTGTTGTGTGGTGAAAACTTTAGTATTTATAATGTAACCTTGTTGTCAATGTGGGTTGATGACCTGTTGTATGTAATAAAATGATATGCCTGTGATAAACTTACTAAATTTATGAATGGCTTTCAAGTCGCTTATCTGAGTGAGTGGTGCGACGAGGCAAAAAAATATTTTCCGAATACATAATTGTATGTGCATTGCAACAGGTTATCGGATGAGGCCAATCCATAATAGTAGTACACTATTTGTACTAGCTTCACATGCTTCGCGCGTCGGGCGGGTGTTTTTACTGTAGCCATATGTTAATGTGTTCGTTGTACGTAACCAGCACCTCGAATCCTCGATACTAGTACTATATAGTAAGTAGTAGGAGTAGTACGGTGGCATGGGCTAGAACAAGCATTCACTCCCAGGAGTACGGCACATGCCACCACCATGACATCCATCTGACACCATATTATTTCTTGGCGTTTGTGCTAGAGCAATCTCTTCAACCTCGTCGTTTCTCTAACTTCAGCCATTACGCGGTGGGCGAGGTGGGGGTTTGCCGATATTCGGTTTCCTCAACTGCGGTCCCACTTGTAAGGCCAACTCCAACGCACGACCCCAAACGGACCTCCATTTTGCACGAACTCCAACGATAACTTTGACTAGAAAAGCAAGACCAAAGAAAACAAGAACCACACGAATACATTTTACTACTCTACAAGATATCCAACTTCCATAACTGCTCCTGTAAGTTGGATTAGTGCCTTCTCGATGCATTCATTGTTGATATGCGGAGGCTCGATCTTGCATGCTTCTTTCTTCTTCGAGTGTAAAGAAGTAGACGTTGCTTCCTCGCATCTAGTCTCATGTCTAGCCTCTATTCTAGTAGGAGTATCAACAAGTGCACTAGTCTCATCTCTAGCCTCCATGCTAGCTAAAAGTGCTAGAACATCTACTAAATTGCGCTCTATCAATATATGGATGTACTCTTCTTCCCAATACAAAAACCTGCATCCATTCTACTCCCTCCGTTCCACAATACATGCCTTCTATTTGTCAAAATATAGATGTATCTAGACATGTTTTAGTATATAGGTACATCCATTTTTGGACAAATGGAAGTCAAGTATTTTGGAACGGAGGGAGTACACAATAAAAATTTTAAGTTAGCACAACTAGTCTAATCCAAGAGCACAACCGAAGATTTGGTCGGGTTCTTCCTCCTTTTGCCGACACATGGGACATCCAGCATCTAGGTCATGTCATGCAAGAAAATAGAGTGGTAGTTGAAGCCACGTGATGTGCATCTTGGGTTAAACTGTAAATAGAATCTTACTACTTTTGAGTAACTCTAAAATCGGCCACCGAAGATCTTTATTGGATTTGTTTTTCATCACCAGCACGTCGAGTTGAAAGATGTGCAGGTTCAGTGGGTCCTCTTGCGTTTTCACTGACATGTGGGACCGCATGTGAGCAAACAGACGATGGGCTCCGCACGTCGCTGGCTGGCTGAGAAGAGAGATAGAGGAGGGGAGCATGGACTCCAGGAAATTTGTTCTACGTACCTCGATATAGGCTCGATATAGTGGGGTGGCATGGGCCATAACTAGCAGTACGGCACATGTCACCCACACGAGTCCCATTCGACACCAATTTTCTTGGAGTCCATGCTACAACCATCTCTTCTCCCTTCTGTTTTCTCAGCCATCGCACGGTGGGCGTGGTGGGGGTTTGCCGATAGTCGGTTTGCTCAACTGCGGTCCCACTTGTAAGTGAAAATGCAACACCACACGCATTCCCCTTGAGCAGCGTGCCGGACCAACCGTGTGGGGGTGCGACGCGAACACGACATGCTTTTCCTTTTGAACTCGTAACTTGTAAAATTTGGTTCTTCTCCATGGCGCGACCGATAGATAGAAAATAACGATTTTGCCTAGAGTAATGAGAAGTTTGGTTCTGGCGCCGTTCATGCATGGAGTACGTACGAAAATTATGAAGTTGATGCGAAAGGTAAGATAATTACTAGTAGTACCATATACTACTACATGGATTTGATGGAAATATAAAAATACATACGGATCCATCAATGACTTACTCACGCCCTAGTGCACCGGGTCACCAACCGACGTGTGAGGAGCAGCGGCGTTGGCGGCGAGCTCAACGTGCTTTTGAACAATGCCGTCCAAGGTTGCCCTGCGGTCCAAGAAGGCCAGCGTCCTATCGTCCTCCTCTTGCATGTAGTAGTCCTTGTGGATGATTTGCGCGTAGACGTGGGTGATTATGTCGATGGTGTCTTGCTGCACCAGGCGCTGCGCGGCGAGCGCGACCTTGAGGTGGACATTCTCCGGCGTGACGGCGGGCAGTCGCAGGGCCACCAGTGCGTCGAAGAGGTTGTCACCATAGTGGCCGTTGAGGGTGGCGGGCATCGCAGAGCCTGGGCACATCGGCTGGAGGCGTACGTCAAAGTCGTCCGTGAGATTCTTTACGACGGTGAACTTGTCGAGGAAACCAACGAGGACCTCGTTGAACAAGGAGACGAAGCTGTCGTCCAAGCGGCCACTCGCCCTGGCGGCCTCACGCAATACGTGGAGACGTTCCTCGGTGTCGGGCCGCAGGCCGGTGTCGTGGACCATCTGGCACAGCCGGCTAATGCTCGCGCTCATCGCCTCCATGGGCCTAGCTTAGCTTCTAGTGAACTGATCTTGCGATTCGAGTGATCACTCTTGCCCTTGGTTAGCGTGTTAGGTGCATAGGATTTCGTACTACTCCTCGGCCCTCTACTGCACCTACCTTTGGCTGTATGATAGGTGGGCCAGCCACCCCTCGGGCCCACGTGTCATTCACCCAAAGGCAGTTGCAGTAAGTCAATGAAGTTGCGTCCCCTCCATGCCGGTGCGGTATAGACATCTTACCGGACCTCTAGTTGGGGCCAAACGAGAGAAGTTTGATGTTTACTGGTTTATTGGTCCCCTTTGCATTTTGCGCCAAGTTTTGACCTTTGATTTAACTAATAAAATGTTAATATGTTAATGCATGTAAACAAAAATGTTGTGTAAGTCACCTTACAAAAACCAAATAATCCCAAAACACTTAGGCACGGTGCATTAACTCCCTCCTTGTTTCTTATTTCGTGACACATCAACCACTGAGAGATGTGGGCCGTGCATGCTTTCAATGACTTGAGACTATCAAACATGACATGCAGTGTTTAGTTAGCAAAAAGACATTAAGTTCTCTCGCCGATAGGAATAAAACAATACACCATGTATTTATTTACAGAGGGAGTAGTACATTTTTTGTGACATGCATTACTAGATAATGCTAGTCAAATACTAAAATCTAGATGGACGTGGTAGTACTCCTAAATCCAGACCGTGGTGCTACTAGTACTAGTAGTACTACTACCAATGTAGTAGGAGTACTAGCACTGTACTACCCGTTGGTCAAGTTATTACATGCTGCTCCTCACAGTGAAGTGACAAGACCCTACGCCGGAGATGACACCTGAGTATAGGCACCGTGTTCGGCATACCATAGTCAGCCTCACCGTCTGCAGTCACTATCATCATGGCTGTAGAGCTAGCCTGCTTACAACTAGCCCTGTTCGACATAATTTCTCATGCGTAGATGCCCGTGCATTGCACGGAACACCAAGATTGGGGGTGGACGACGCCGACAGCGGCCATCACGCCCGATTTTTCCACGGCCTTCTAGATGTGGTGGGGAGGAGATAAGGCTGATTGTGAGAGACAAGGAGTTGTTTGTAAATAGGGAACAAGTGCGGTTATCTTTTTGCAAAAATGGAGAAGCTTGGTTTGTATGTGTTAGATCTAGATCTGACGGCTATTGGTGAAAGATGGGAGGCACAACATCATCACCAATTAGGACCTGTTCGATTCACAGGATTTTGAAAATGCAGGAATAGGACACGGAAATATTACAAGTTTTAAACTGATATTACAAATGTTAGGAGTAATACTGTACCTACGAAGAGGGAATTACTAGGAAGTTTACGTAAGAACTTTCGTTACTTTAGGTGGATGCAACATTATCCTACAAACTAAAATCCACCGCCCTGACAAGTCACTAATTAGAAATAAGTTTTCGAGTCTCCGGCCACTTGATGTTTCAAAAACAAATTCAGCTTCTGCGAAGACTTTGTCATTTAGGCTTAGACGCTTGCGGTGATGAGCACGCCATTCATTGTTGCGCCAGAGAACGCCAAACCTCATTACCTTGAGCACACTTGCCTCTAGAACAAAGAACCTGGCCAATTTAATCTCAGATGTGCTGCCTCGGTAGTCGATCAAATCAATTTCTGTAAGATGGAGATCAAGGCATTCGATGAGATTGTTATAGTGCAGCACATTTTTCACTTTCGGATCTTTTTTTATCTGCAAAAGAAGAGAACATATTAGAGCAGCTGGTTGTATAAGATTGTTGTGTCATCAAGAGGTACCAATATCATTCTCTCATACGATAGGGTTGGCTGGCTAGTGATATTTTTTCACTCTCTCTCTCTCTCTCTCAATCTCTCTCTCTCTCTCTCTCTCTCTCTCTCTGTGTGTGTGTGTGTGTTTCCTCTCATTTAACTAGGAGCATGTGAATAGCTTGGACATTTGTTGCCTTCCACTATGTGGCCGATGCCATATTTCGTAGAAGTATGCCACATAATACGCATCAATGTCAAATCAAAAGATTTTGGCACTGCTTCACGATGTGAGAGAGTTGGCACCGGTGTGCACATAGACCCACATGTATAAACAAATCAATCAAACCAACTACACCAGCCTCTCACTCTCCCAAACAAGTGTTTTTTTATTGCCTCAGTCCTCTCTCTCTCCCACGCAGTGTTTTTTCATTACGTGAGTTAATTTGGCACTAGAGCAAAGTAGGTGATCCAGATTGGGGCACCAGGTGAGCAATGGAGGGACATCGATGCCAAATGCATCACAAGTGAATTTGGCATGTGTTTTGGCCTACATAGCCCACTTTTGTACTCCCTCCGTCCCAAAATTCTTGTCTTAAATTTGTGTAAATACGGATGTATCTAGTTACATTTTAGTGTTAGATACATCTGTATCTAAACAAATGTAAGACAAAAATTTTGGGATGGAGAGAATACTACCTCGTATTTAGTATAAAATTTTGACCATAGATTTACCTATGAAAATGCCAATGCATGTCACTAAAAATTACACCATTTGAAATTATGTTCAAATACGAATCCAACGATATAGTTCTTAGTGACATGCATTAACATTTTGTCAGTTAAATCTATGGTCAAATTTTGATACTACAAAATTGGAAGAGTAAACCAGGACGGAGGTAGTACTTCCTCTTAGGGTAACCATAGAGTTACTGGAGTAGTCTAAGTTACTTTCCACTATGACTAGCCTAGGCTACTATAGTAGTACAGCATAAAAATGACGATGCAGGTGATCACGTGAGAAAAAATACTAAAAACATTTCTTTCGGTGCAGTGCGTAGATGCAGTTTTGAACACTACACTTGTCATCGTAATTTGGGAAAATTACGAAAAAATTGAGCTACGTTGTGATTACGTTTTACTTATAGGAAAGAAGTTTCACCTCGGTGAGTAGCTTCTCCGTGCACAGAAAACATGTAAGGAATCCACGAACTTGATCCAGATTGGGGCCGATAGATTTTAGTGCCAAGATCTTCACTGTGCGCATGGACAGGGTCAAGCTTGTGGGAATCATTTTCTGGAAGACGATCGTAAATACATCAAGAAGAAATTAAAAAATGTGAATTTCAAGAAGACAGAGAAGAAGATGAGTGTTGTACCTGAACGATTACGGATCCAATAAAGAGTTCGGAGAATTTGGCAGACGAGTACACCAATGCTGTCAATTTCGGTGCGTTAATGACCCTGATTTTTGTTGGACCTTCTAGATCCGATACAAGCAATCTCTCAAGGAAAGGCGCATTCTCAATGACCATAACATGGAACAGCTGGAGTGATCTCTTCCCAATTGATGTATTGTTGCGGGGCTAGCAAGACACATAAATCCATCGGAGATTCGTCGAGGCGATGTGGAGGCTAATGAACCCGTGGATCTACTCAAGACGAAGGTACTCGAGCGCAGTACAGCTGCGGAGTAGGTGCTCCATAGCCTTCTTCGAGATGACAACGTCGAAGAGGTCGAGCTTCTTGAGTTGAAGGAGAAGAAGGGAGGGCGCGGCATTAATCTGGGGAAGATAGCAGGAGCTGAAGCTGGCGCGGCGCAGAGTTGGCATGAGGGAGAGCACGGACGGCGGCAGAGAGCGACATCGTCCAACTTCAAAGCTGAGCCCCTTGAGCTGATCTAGGGCGGGGGATAAGAACCACTCATCGAATTCGTGTTGGACCTTCCAGTTGGTACTGAACATGCGGATGTCAAGGCGTCTGGCTAGCCCAGGGTGCGATGAAAGGATCTTGGAGACTGCGGCCATGCGTTTGCAATCCCGTCGCAGAGGCATCTGTCGACGGTGAGGTTGAGGGGGACGCAGCGCCAGAGGGGGAGCCACCGCCGGGAGAGCAGGGCGGTCCGCACGGCAGATTTGGTGGTGAGAGGCCGATGATGACGAGCAGCATGTCATCGGGGAGGCTACTGATGAAGTCCAGGCTCGCCGGATGCGGTTTTGGCTCGAGCCGCCTCTGCTTGTTGGCTGCCTCGCCATCCATCTCAACCGGCGGCGACGCCGGTGTACACGTGTGCTGGTGTGTGTTGTGTGCTGGGTGTGCGCGAGTGCGTCCTTCTGTACATGCCGCTGCGTAGTGGTGAATTGTGCACGAGTGCATCCTTCACGCGCAAGAAGTGTGTCTTTACTAGCGAGCGGGGTGCTATCCCGAGTGGTTTCAACTTTGTTTACTTCACCGCATGTCAGATGGGCCTCTAGTTTATTTATTTTCACCCACTGCCACATGGGCCAGCACATGAAGATACAGAGCACGAGCTGACAAGGCAGCATGTGGATTGGTTGACTGGTCAACTAAACAATATACAGAGCTATACGCTGACACAGTGAGCGTATAATCCGTCGGTATAGAGAGTTCAAGTGAGAGGGGAGGCCCGTGAGAGATAGCAGAGAGAGAGAGAAAAAAAGAGCCACTCCCTCCGTTCGATAATGTAGTTCCAACATTTTTTAAAGTCAAACTTTTGAAACTTTGACCAAGTTTATAAAGAAATTACTTATATCTACAATACCAAAGATAAATGATAGTATGAAGTAAGTACATGTTGTGATGAATCTAATGATCGTTCCAGAAGTAAATGTTTTTCTCCACATATACCTGGTCAAACTTTTCTAAGGTTTGACTTTTCAAAACATCCATATGCTTATGGACGTGACAGAGTCCCTAACTAGAGAGAGAGGGAGAGAGAGAGAGAGAGTGAAAAAAGTGTGTGTGTGAAAGTGCAACTATCCCTAGGTGGTTTTGGTAATTCATAACAACATATAGCTCATTGAGCTAATGCTATTCCAAGACTATTATTTCAAGAAAGCTCAATGAATGGCATGGCATGGATGATGAAAGTGGATCCCTCAAAATATCAAGGACAAAGGATTGGCTCAAGCTCAAAAGCTCAAGACTCTTCATTTTACATTTTAGTGATCCAAGATCACATTGAGTCTATAGGAAAAGCCAATACTATCAAGGAGGGATGAGTTGTTGCTTAATGAGCCTCTTGCTTCATGTGCTTAGTGATATGCTCCAAAACCCTCCACTACTTTCTCACATCCACATATTACCTAAACCTAAAGTCAAACTCGGCCCTACCGGTTCTTTATATCCGGCGCCACCGAGTTCAATTGTCATAGCCACTGCCACAAACCCTAGGCAAATCGGTC
Organism: Triticum dicoccoides; assembly: GCF_002162155.2. Lineage (NCBI taxonomy): Eukaryota > Viridiplantae > Streptophyta > Magnoliopsida > Poales > Poaceae > Triticum > Triticum dicoccoides. The sequence continues at coordinate 678,839,941 of NC_041391.1, forward strand.
TCACCGATAGGGATCTCGGTCTCACCAAGATGGGATTGTAATCTCTCTGTTTCCCTTCGTAACTTTTCGGTCTAACCGAAGTGAGCGATCGGTCCCACAAAGATTACAATGTAAACTCTCTGTTTCCCTTTCGTAACATTTCGGTCTCACCGAAGTGAACGAATCGGTCCCACCGAGTTTATCTAACCAACTCTCTGGTTAGCTAATTACCAAAATCGGTCTCACCAAGTTTGTGTAATCGGTCTCACCGAGATTACGTTATGCCCTAATCCTAACCATATCGGTCCTACCAAGTTGCATGTCAGTCCCAAGAAAAACCCTAACGGTCACTAGGTTTACTAAATCGGTCCGACCGAGTGTGTTGAATCGGTCCCATCGAGTTTGGTAAATTGTGTGTAACGGTTAGATTTTGTGTGGAGGCTATATATACCCCTCCACCTCCTCTTCATTCGTGGAGAGAGCCATCAGAACAAACCTACACTTCCAACTTACCAGTTCTGAGAGAGAACCACCTACTCATGTGTTGAGGCCAAGATATTCCATTCCTACCATATGAATCTTGATCTCTAGCCTTCCCCAAGTTGCTTTCCACTCAAATCTTCTTTCCACCAGATCCAAATCCTATGAGAGAGAGTTGAGGGTTGGGGAGACTATCATTTGAAGCACAAGAGCAAGGAGTTCATCATCAACGCACCATTTGTTACTTCCTGGAGAGTGGTGTCTCCTAGATTGGCTAGGTGTCACTTGGGAGCCTCCGACAAGATTGTGGAGTTGAACCAAGGATTTTGTAAGGGCAAGGAGATCGCCTACTTCGTGAAGATCTACCGCTAGTGAGGCAAGTCCTTCGTGGGCGATGGACATGGTGGGATAGACAAGGTTGCTTCTTCATGGACCCTTCGTGGGTGGAGCCCTCCGTGGACTCACGCAACCGTTACCCTTCGTGGGTTGAAGTCTCCATCAACGTGGATGTACGATAGCACCACCTATCGGAACCACGCCAAAAACATCCGTGTCTCCAATTTGCGTTTGAATTCTACAAACCCTTCCCTTTACATTCTTGCAAGTTGCATGCTTTAATTTCCGCTGCCTATATACTCTTTGCATGCTTGCTTGAATTGAGTGAAGATTGCTTGACTTGTTCAAAGATAGCTAAAATCTGCCAAAGTCTAAAATTGGGAAAAGGTTAAGTTTTAATTGGTCAAGTAGTCTAATCACCCCCCCTCTAGACATACTTCAAGGTCCTACAGTGTGCGTGTCTGAAAGAGACATGGACAACACATGATAAAAGTAGAGAAAAAGCATGCATGTCTTATGCAAACATATCACACATGCATCTTCGATAACGGAGGCAAGGTGAGGAGATAGTGTGTGGTTGTTTGGAACCGAGAGAGCAAGACCCCTAGCACGTGGCCAAGAGGGGTCTGACAAATGCAAACATGGGGAGGAGAGAGTGTATGTTTGTCATAGAGAGATCCCCTAGAGATCGTGTTTGGACAACATGGATGGGAGATCGAGTGACAAGGTGTGTGCGCGATATAAGATGCCCCGAGAGATATCGAGATAGACGTATGGATGGAAGAAGACAATACGTGTGTTCCTGATGGCTAGTAAGAGATAATCATACTTAGGAGGGGGGTGCTTGCGCCTATGATGGAGTGAGGGATTGTGGTACTTAGGGGGGGTGTCACATGGAGATAGAACAAGGGCAGAGAGTGTTGGATGGGTCTATATGTACAGCGCGATCGAGACATGTGTATGTGTGAACCAAGGAGATATAAGGTCAGTTTGGCTTGCGCCCTGAGCATCTTTTGCCTGGCCTGGGGTTGTGGCTGGATTTCATACACGCTTGTTTGGTTGCTACCCTGTGAAAAAGAAAGCCCGCCTGGCCTGGGTTCCCTTGCACTTTAATTAGCCTGGCTGGACTCTAGACACTGCAAGTAGCCTGGCCCAGGCGACTCATTTCGAACACCTGGCCATGCCTAGTCATGCGACCACGAGGCTAACAGCAACATGGATGGATATTAGCATTAAATAATTGCTGCATGGATTGATTGATGGGACGTTGATGCTTTGCCTAGCCCAAGCATGAACCAAACGCTTCAGCACCACACAAGCCTGGCCAGGAAGAAATATTTTACATCTCACGTCCACACCAGGTAGTACTGGCCATCAAGGCATGAGGGTCAGGTCACGAACCAAACTGACCAAATAAGTTTGAGAGAGATTGATGAGCCCCGATAAGGCTGAGTGGTGCGTCAGATAGCTGGGAGGGGGAAAGAGATATTCCATCCGCTCGATAATGCAGTGCTTGTAAATTTTTTAGAAGTCAAACTTTGGAAACTTTGATCAGGTTTATGCAAATGTTATTTATATCTGCAATACCAAAGATACATCATACAAAACTACATCTCATGGTGAATCTAATGGTATATGTTTGCCGTACTAGATGTAATTGTTTTTCTCCACTACATGGTCAAACTTTGTGATGTTTGACTTTTCAATAAATCTATATGCTATGGACCGAGGAGAGTGCCTAAGTCGAGACAGATCATGTGCGTGTGAAGGAGAATGAGTAAGTGTGCAAAAACAGTATGTGTGTGAAAGAAAAAGTGACAACAAACAATAAATTAGAGAGAGTGTGTGTTTTTTCGTTTCTTATGCGAACATATCACGCATGCATCTCCGAGATGGAAAAGCGAGGCGAGGAGATACACGAAGATAGCTAGTGTGTGATTGTTTGCAACGGAGAGAGACACCCCTGTAGCACATGTCCAATAGAGGTCTGGCCAACAAGGAACAAAGGTCGAGAGGGACACATGGATGGCATGTATGCATGGGGAGGGAGAGAGGGTGTGTTTGTGATAGAGAGATCCCCTCGAGATCGTGAGGGGACTATATGGGTGGGAGATCGAGGGAGGTGCGTGCACGATAGAAAGATGCCCCGAGAGAAATCGAGATAGACCATGCACTTGTTTGTGATGGAGACTAAGATTAGCTAGTCATATACATATAGGGGGACTGTGTGTGCCTATAATTGAGTGAGAGACCATCATACTTGGCTAGCTAGGCATGAGATTGTGTGTGTGTGCGTGTGAGATGGAGAGAGAACGAGGGATAGAGATAGAGTTTTAGATGGGCCTATCGAGTGCGAGTGAGATATGCATGTGTATGTGTGACCCAGGTGGATGGAGAGTTTGAGAGGGGGGAGAGCTCCGAGATAACCGAGTGGTGCGTGAGAGAGTTACGGGCAAAGAGCCAAATAATTTGTGTGCGTACGATGAGTGCACCCAAGATATATATCTAGCTTGGACTAGCTAGAGTATCATACATAGTGTGCGAGAGAGACCTATAGATGGTGTATATATGCATGCGAACTAGAAAGAGACCCCCCCCCACACACACACAAAGAGAGAGAGAGAGAGAGAGAGAG
>NC_041391.1:678843778-678870628 GCF_002162155.2 Triticum dicoccoides
CAACAAGGTTTTTGTGTCGGATGCGTGCGACAGAATTGAAGATTGTCAGAGAGAGAGAGAGAGAGAGAGAGAGAGAGAGAACAGGAGTCCGGGAGAGGGGGAGGTCGCGTTTTATGCATCAAAGACTAATATAAACCATGTTTCGATATAAACTTGCATTCAAATATTTAAATTGGAGAACATGTTGTCTGCAATCCACACATGAACGGATATATGCGTATATCAAACAAGTTCATTAATTTGACTTTCAAGATGATCATGGAGTACTGTAATATTGTACAACATGCTACTCGATTGAGGTGTTCAATTTTGGATTTAGTTCACTATTTTGACCTAGTGAACAAGCTATTTCATTGAATCGAGATATTTCATTTTGGGTTTGATTCGCGTTTTTGAGTGGGTCAACTATTTTTCATATAGTAAATCGCTAGCAACGAGCATGTAAAAACACATTACTCCCGAGCATCATCTCTCCATTTAAAAAAGAAGTGGCAAGCTAATATTTCAAAATTTGATTCGAATCGACTTGGTAAGGTAGACGTGGATGCTCGTTCTCCCAAAATTTGAACGAACCGTTAAACATCCTCTCTGCTCAGTGGAATTCGCCCGGGCAAATAAATGCGAGACGCGAAATTAGCGTCCTATGTGGGACATGCATCAATTGGACCGTTGTACATCGAGGGTAGGTTCGTAACTTCATCCAAGCGCGCCTTCTCCTCGGCCGAAATGACATGTGCCGAATAATTCATAAACCATGGTCGGCAAAACACGCTCTCCTCGCCCGAAATAGCTCGTGCCCACTATTTAAAAACACGCTCTCCTCGCCCGAAATCGCTCGCGCCCACTATAGTTCAAAACACGCCCTCCTCGGCCGAAATTGCTCCCGCCCACTATTTGGGGAGAAGCAAAGTTACTCTACTATCCCCGACCCTCAGTACACAGATCCAAGCCGAGAAGCCTAAAGGCAAGGGTAGAACTGTAACTCCCCCTCACATTTCAGAAAAATGCGTCCGTAAGACATGGTTCCACTCCCCTCCCAATTGCCCCCCCCCCTCCCACCCCCCATTCATACCTCGTGGGTGCCAAATCACCTTCTCCCTGGGAAGCTCCCTTCTCCCGAGCCACGAAACCTTAGCCCGACCCCCATGGCGCCCCCACCGCACCAATTTCACAGCCGCCCTCCTCCCTAATGCCAGAGATGTTGTCCATTTGCCATCGTGCACTGGGCCGTGTGCCTCTTACTTCGTGCTGCTAGTGCTGCCTCAACGACGGCCACGTGAACCGTACCGGAGCTTCACCCCCACCGTTGTTCATGGCGCCGGAGCGGCTCCAACTTTGGATCTGTCCAGAGTCCTGGCGCTGCTTCCCCGTAGCCGTCAACCGTCACGACATCGTTGTTTCCCTGCCGCCGGTCGCCACGGCAACCGCGTCGGCCTCAGCGACTCGGCAGCTGGACCTGCCTACTTCACCATGCCGCGAGATAGGTTGTACCCTCATCTCAAATCACTTTATTTAGGCATCAGTTGTCTGAACTTTTATTCTGGGCCAATCGATTCCCAATGGGAAGCAGCACCCCTCGAGGCGGCGGAGCTCCTAGGCTGACAGTTGGCTGGTGTCTAAGGTAAGGGTGCGGGGCCGCAAGTTCACCACGGAAGCAGCGCTTAGATGGCTATTTCTTAGAGTTGCGTGGGTTGAAGGTACTGCCGCCGCCAGATCTGGATGACGGGGAGTCTTTGTGGATTGGCCCGGGGGCGGCGCAACCACGGCAGTGCGGTGGGGCGGGGTTTTGGCCGGGGCCACGGACGGCGGAGGCAGGCTGCTCTGCCGTTGGTCGCTGGCTCTTCGGGGAAGATTCCGAGCAGTGTCAGCCGGGAGGCACAAGACGGCCATAAAGCCATCCGGCGTAGATCGGACAGTACCAAAATAAAATAAAATCGTGTGACCCCAATTTAGTCTTCAATCAATAGACGTGTGACCACTCTCATACCTTGTTGATCTCTTAGTGTATTTCTTCAGATCAAAGAGATATGTCGTTCTTAACATTATGCGTTATCTGCATCTTCAGACACACCGTCTTCTGACTCACCGCAGCTGCTCCAACAAGGGAAGCATACACCAGAAGGGAGCTATAGTCCCCACTCAACAGTTCCCTGCATCGAATGCGCGTGCCCGACATGGACAGCCACAACAACTGCAGGGCCATCGACAAGTCAGCACATGATGCTCACTCCTATGGATGGCAGCCAAATAGGTTGTACCCTCATCTTACTTGTGTGCAACATTTATGGCTTTGTTATTCATCTAAGCATGGAAAATAGATCATCACATTTCACTGTATATTCATGCTGATCTCTTACGGGTCTTGTTCAGGAGTTAACCCTGTTTCATAGTTCAGCTAAGATACTTGTTCTTTAGGTAACGTTGTTCCATAGTTATCATCCATCAACCAATCCTATCCCACAGGCTGGTGATTATTGTATTATACCACTTCTAGTATTACCTATGTTGTTCTTTAATACTTTTGTGTGCCATCTAGTTAATCTCGAGTACAAATGATACATATTCGGTAACTTTCATCTGTGTTCTGCCTTTAGTTTATGAGACCTGTTGTTGCTAGTTAACCCCAGTCCTACTATTTATGTCGTGTCCTACAGGCACTCATTACATAAATCTAACTACTAGTTGTCTTCCATGCATGTCATATATAATTGCACACACTGATATATCCACAAGAACCTCACGGAGCAATGTAAAGGCCAATAAACTTGATGTCAATGATACCCAATATGATGGAACATGTAAAGGCAGTTCTTCAGAAGACTTGCAGAAAGATGATGAATCCTCTTCACCCCACAAGGTCCTTGCTCTAACTTGGTCTGTGATATGGGTACAACATGCATATAATGTCCTGGAGGGTATCTACTCTGTTGCAATGCCATGTGCTTAGCATGTTGATCATGCATGTAAATATGTCATGCCTTCCTGTTTTTCAGTACCTATTCCATTCATGATAACATGTTTTCAAATTCAAGTACTGTCATTCTACTCAATTGCAATACCATCTGCTTAATTTGGACATCATGCTTCTGAATATCTTATGCATTGTTATTCATCAGCATGTACTTCATCTGTCTACCATACCATGTTTTTTTACATTGAAGTGTTGTTCTAGTGCTCTGTTGCAATGCCATCTTAGTTTCCCAATCATACACGTGTATGTTGCCTTAGTTATTTCTGTATGTATTCCGCTAGCATACAGTTTTACATTCAACTAGTGGTTTTTTTGTTGTGTTGTCTTGCCGTATCCCTAGCTCTTACACCATACTCCCTCCGTACGGATTATATGTTGCCGAAATGGATAAAAAAGGATGTATCTAGAACTGAAATACGCCTAGACCCATCCATTTTTTTCTGGATGGAGGGAATACATGTCAATATATCATGCCTTTCTATTCTTCAGTACCTATTCCATCTCTCTGATGTCGCATGTTTTATAATTAAAGCACCATTCTTCTATACAACGCATGCAAGGGGAAGACGACTTTGTTAGAATCTGAAGGGTTACAAACAAGGCCTTTGTAAAAGATCCAAACGCCAGGAGATAATAAACCAACTCCAGTTTTTATAGATACTGCTCCAGCACAGAGAAACTCAACTCCTACTGATAATAAGCACATTCCAGTGGCCAAAGAACTAGTCCGCTCCAGTCCAGCAAAAATATGTCAATTGCATTCTAAGAAGCGTGTGCGTATCCTTGCATCATGAAATTTTATAGCATGCTGATCATATTTTCTACATGTTTCTTACCCATCTCTCTTTTAGAAAATAAGCTTAACAGATAGAAGAATTTCTGCAATGGTATTGTTTATGAGGAAAGATTCTTGCAGGAATTCTCTGTGCTCCAGTGTAGATGTAAGTACCTATTGTATATCATTATATTTTTACATCAGCATGTATTTTGTTAATCAGTGTAAATCCAACCTTTATCTGATCTAAATTTAGTTGTAGCAAAATGTATGATTAAAGGCCACAATGTTGATTTTTGTAAGGAAAACTGCCTGGTAGTTTTGCATCCTGAGCTGCATAGTGTACTATCTCATATCAGTGGGTTTGAATACTTTGGTTCTGCATTGGGTTTTTCAGTGTTTTTTCTGTGTTGTCCTGTCGTATCCCTAGCTCTTACATCATACTCCCTCTGTCCGGATTACATGTCGTAGAAATGGATAAAACTGGATGTATCTAGAACTGAAATACACCTAGACCCATCCATTTATTTCCGGATGGAGGGAATACATGTCAATATGTCATGCCTTTCTATTCTTCAGTACCTATTCCATCTCTGCTGTAGCATGTTTTATAACTGAATCACCATTCTTCTATATAAGGCATGCAAGGGGAAGACGGCTATGTTAGAATCTGAAGGGTTACAAACCAGGTCTTTGCAAAAGATCCAAACGCCAGGAGATAATAAACCAACTCCATTTTTCATAGATATTGCTCCAGCACAGAGAAACCCAACTCTCACTGATAATAAGCAGATTCCAGTGGCCAAAGACCTAGTCCGCTCCAGTCCAGCAAAACACTACTAGGGAAAACCCTAGTAGTAGTGCGGGTTTTGAGGCTATCAGCAGCGCGGGCACCCGCGCTACCAATAAGGCGCTACAGCTAACTGTTAGTAGTAGCGCTGTCTGTGCCCGCGCTACTACTATTGACTATATCACCAGCGCGTTTCCTGAACGCGCTGCTATTATTTAGCTGTAGCGATTTCCTGAGCCCGCGCTGCTGTTATATCTTTCACCATTTCCCCACTCCAGCTTCAATAAACTGCAATTTCCAGATACTGGGTACTACTAGATATCAATTTCATAAAGCATTATAGGTACTAGGTAGTACTCCCTCGGTTCCAAATTACTCGTCGTGGTTTTAGTTCAAATTGGAACTAAAACCACGACGAGTAATTTGGAACTGAGGGAGCACTAGATAACAATTTCATATATACTCAACATGCATCCTCAAGCAGTACAAGGTGACATCAACGACGATCATCATATTTAGTTCTAGATGATATCGACGACGATCATCATATGTAGTTCTACATGATATCGACGACGATCATCATATGTAGTTCTAGATGATATAGCCACACACACATATGTAGTTCTAGATGATATCGACAACGATCATCATCCTCAAGCCTAGGCGGTGGGTGTTCCTGATAGTAATTAGGATGGCCTGTCCAACACGAAGATTCTTGCCAATGAGGAATCTCTTCCACCCAACCGAGTTTAAGTGTGTGCGACCGTCTGTGTCCATGCGGTAAGTACAGGTGGTGATGGATCCCCTTGCGGTAAGGCGTAGTCCAGCTGAGCCTTCTTCATCGGGCTCGATACCACAACTCACAGATAGGTTCTTTGGCAATTTCTGAATAAGAAAAACATATCAATTAATAAATAGCCTCACACATACTCTTGCAAATATATTTCTATTAAGTCTAGATTCCACACAACATATCAGTGGACTCTACACTAAGCATATCATCGGATAATTTGCATTTGTAAGTATAACATACCATATCATGTCGATCGACCATGGTACTTGTCAGGCGGGTCACGAATGGCACCCCGACAATGTCAGCACGTGGTGGAATTATGTCCCATAGGTTGCACACCTCCTCCTCTCTCAGCCTCATTCTTTGAGCTACGATGGCTTCATGAAGTGGGTCCTCATTATCTTCATCATCTTCTTCATCTGCATCATCTTCGTCATCTTCATCATCTTCCACCAGGTTGAGATAAATGACAGCCAACTTGGGTCTTTCTGCTCTGAAGGAGAAGCTGATCAACTCACCACTAGTAAGACGCATGCAGGCGAGGAAACGGGCCCATCCATCTCCTCCAATCTGCGACATATTGCGTCCTTTCTCGACCTCCATAGTGTACGGCCCCCAGGAGCCTCAAATGTCACAGTGTCTCCTGTCAGCTTGTTGAATGTCAACCTCACATTGCATGGGACTGTCTGTGTAAGAAAAGAAAAATGACACAATGCAGTAATGCCAACACTAAATATAAAATAGTTGTTACATTTCATCTAATTTCTTACTGCCGCATGACAAAAACTCGGCTGGAAGTAGATGCCAAACAACTTGCCAGTTGCAAGGCTGCTGGCGCACCTTGACTTGCATAGTCGACATAGTGGTGATGGTGGTGGCGCCATATTCCTAAAGCAATATGAGCAAAGGATTAATGATTCACTTCACAGGAAAGAAAAACAGTAGCATGTGATATTTTCCTAAAGCAATATGAGCAAAGCATCCTAAATCAACTAAATCAACTAGCATACTAAATCCAGTAGCATACTAAATCCAGTAGCATCCTAAATCAACTAAATCAACTAGCATACTAAATCCAGTAGCATACTAAATCAACTAAATCAAAATGTTCTAAATCAACTAAATCAACTAGCCTACTAAATCAACTAAATCAACTAGCCTACTAAATCAACTAAATCAACTAGCCTACTAAATCAACTAAATCAACCAGCCTACTAAATCAACTAAATCAACTAGCTTACTAAATCAACTAAATCATATCAACTAAATCAGAATGTTGCATATGAACTAGCCTACTAAATAAAAATGTAGCAGGGAGGAGGGAGAAGGAGGGGCGACTCGAGGAGGGAGAAGAGAGTAGGACGGAGGAGGAAGGCGGAGCGAGGAGGGGCTGGCCGGCGGCGAGTGGAGGGAGAATGGAGGAGGAAGGCGGAGCGAGGAGGGGTCGGCCAGCGGCCAGTGGAGGGAGGACGGAGGAGGCCGGTACCGAGTCCAGCGAGGAGGATGAGGCGACGGCAGCGCAGATCGGAGGAGGGGCGACGAGGGGAAGATCGAGTGTGTGTGTGAGTGTGATCTGGATCGGATAGGTGAGGGGGGAGATGGAATGGCTTTGCAGTAGCGTGCTATAGCAAAGTGCGCTACTACTAAACGACCTACCAGTAGAGCCTTTGGTCGAGAACGCGCTACTGCTATGTTAGACATAGACATAAAAAAATACATTGATCATCAATTGTCTTTTTGTGTACAATCTCATTTGTCAATAGGAATCCTCGACGGTTGGTTTAGGAAAAGGCGAGGATTCCTATTGCGGCCACAGATCCTACACATAGAGTTCAATGAAGACCAAGTGCTTGTGAAAGTTGTAGAAAGAACATATTTAAGGTGGTACAAACTCTCTTCACGGAGCGAGGAGGGACTAAATTTTTGTAGTAACCTTAGTAGTAGCGATTATAGCGTAAATGCGCTGCTGCTACGATCCTTAGCAGTAGCGCCCTTTGTTCCAACGCGCTGGTGCTATAATTGGTCTCAGCGCGGCGTCGTGGAAATTTTAGCAGTAGCGCGTCATGTTGCATGCGCGCTACTGATAAACTTGTACCAGCAGCGAGGTTTTAAAGTGAGCGCTACTGCTAAGTAGCAGAAGCGCCTGATTTTAAAGCGCGCTGCTGGTAAGATTCTGTGTATAGGCTTTTCCCTAGTAGTGAAAGAATGTCAACTCCATTCTAAGAAGCGTGTGCGTATCCTCGCATCATGAAATTTTATAGCATTCTGATCATATTTTCTACATGTTTCTTACCCATCTCTCTTTTAAAAAATAAGGTTAAACGATAGAAGACTTCCTCCATTGGGATCGTATTTGAGGAAAATATTTTGTGGGAATTCTCTGTACTCCAATGCTGATGTAAGTATCTGTTGTATATGACTATATTTTTACATCAGCATGTATTTTGTTAATCAGCGTGAATCTAACCTTTATCTGATATAAAATTAGTTGTAGCAAAATTTTAAAGGCGCCAATGTTGATTTTTGTAAGGAAAACTGCCTGGTAGTTTTGCATACTGAGCTGCATGAGTGTACTATCTCATATCACGCACATTACTGAACTGTAGTGCTTCTATGGTTGCCCATTCATTCATTGTGTTAATGTTGCTTTCATATTACCTTACCTGGCAGATGATAGCTGTGCCATATTGTGTTAATTTGGTGTAGGCTAGTTGCCCAAAGATTCGTTGTGTCAATGTTGCTTTCCTATTATCTGACTTGGCCAATGATAGCAATGCTAGTGTGTTGATTTTGTACAGGCTGCTGAAGATAAGAAGACAAACTCTAAAAATAGCAAGGCAACCCCATTGTTTCTTTCCAGTAAATCTAGGCCAGGTAATGTGGCAATAACTCATGATTAATTTATTTGGTTTCCGTCCTAATTTATGTTATGATGCAGTGGTCGAGACACTCTCCACTGTCAATAATACAAGCCTGCCAAAATCGCCATCTGAATCTAGTTCAATATCCTCTGTCTCGGATGCAATGGAATAAATGTATGTTTGTGAACCAATTAATGGCTGAAGCAATGATGGAAATGGTGGATGAATCAGAGGTGCAGAGTCGTGCGACACAACAACTGATCAATGTTTTCATAGACAGTGTAGCAAAGCAGCAAGAACTTGCCCACATGCTTATGGGCGTCATCTGTGCTGAGGTTGCAGATTGTGACGTTGTAGATGGTTAGGTTCTGCTCATTTATTTGCACTGACATCAATCTTTGATTGCCTAGTGGATGTAATTTCCAGTAATATATACTGGATGTGCAACATTATTCCCTGTATGCCGTACCTTTGCTTGATCGGTTTTGGTCATGTGCATAATTGCTCGTCGTAATGGGCTCAAATTATCTAATTTGGCCTAAAGACATGTACGAACTTTAGTGGGCTCATTAAGTTAATGGGCCATTACTAGGCCGAAAGTTAATGGTCGGCCTCTTACCTCCTGGGTCGTTAACAGGCCGACAACGAAGCGGGCAACAGGTGGGTCCAATTTATTTCACGGGCCATTAACAGGCCATTACTAAGTTTGGGCTACATATGGCCCAACTATACTGTAGGCCTTTACGAGGCCGAAAGAGACAGTGGGCTTGTACTAGACCATGAAGAGCATGGGCCGCTAAGAGGCCGAAAGTCAGGTCGTATTGTAAATGGACCAACTGTGTTGTGAGCCTTTAGCAGGCCGAAAGAGAAACCGCGCTGGTATTGGACCATGAAGGGCATGGGCCGTTAAAAGGCCAAAACTAAGGTCCGACTACAAATGGCCCAACTCATTTATGGTCCGTTAACAGGCCGAAAGGCACACAGGGCCGGGAATTGGCACAACACTTAAATGGGTCGCTAAAAGGCCAAAACTCAGGTCCGACTACAAATGGCCCAACTGATTTATGGGCCGTCAACGGGCTGAAAGTGACACCGGGCTGGAAATTGGCCCAACACTTAAATGGGCCACTAAAAGGCCGAAGCTCAGGTCCGACTACAAATGGCCCATCAAATTTATGGGTCGTCAACAGGCTAAAAGACACACCGGGCCGGAAATTAGCCCAACATTTAAATGGGTCGCTAAAAGGCCGAAAGATGTACATCCTGAAAATTGGCCCATCCATCAAATGGGGCGTTAACAGGCCGAAATCTCATCGGGCCGATATTGAGCCTAAATATATAGCGGGATGTTAACGGGCTCGAACTGACGATGGGCTGCAATGGTGTCAAATCTTTAACGGGCCGTTGACGGGCCGAAGTGGCACATCTCGTATGGGCCGTGGGCTTAAATGGACCTGACACAAGTAGGCCTTATATGGGCCGGCCTGCCAATTTTTACTGGGCCAGCCTTTTTCACCGGAATGGGCCACTATTGGGTCGTGCCACGTGTCGACCTATCATAGGCGTCTCCTGTCCAGTGAGTGGATGACAACTATCCCAACGGTGAGGCAACATGTGTTTCCTGCGGCCAATGATGATTTTACATGTGGAAAATCCCCATTGGTCCGGGCTGTTAACGGGTTATCGGATCCCAAACCGGACCCGATAGCTTAACGGTGTTCCCTTACGGTGGATGCCACGTGTCGGTCACCCTTGACGAAAGCTCTTCTGTGACGTGCGATATATCTTCATTGAAGTGGACACTTCCATGATGATAATTTTGGTAATGTCATGAAATACTTCTACGACAGCACAGGTATGACTATCTTGATTCTGTCATAAAATCGCCATGGATGTACATGCATGACAAAAAACGCGACCTACTATGACAAACATGTATCATCACGGAAGTGTATTTTTTTGTAGTGATAATCAAATTGATGGGCGCTAGGCATAATTCCATCGAGTTCTTCCAATGAGGGAAGTTACTACCTGTCAACGGTTTGACAGTAAACGCAGCAGAAGCTGTAATGGACATGAAAGAGTTTATGAGAAATTGACATGAACTTGAAATTTTACGTTGGCAAAATAAAATAGACATGCCATGTATTTAATTTCAACTCCATGTCAGAAAACCATTGGGCAGAAAAAACATGGAATTAAAATACCATAAGTGATGACTCATAATAATAAAACAATGTTGGTCCGAATTAAAATCAGAGTCCTTTCATTCTAAATTTAGACATCAACATAAGAAAAAAAAATCATTATTTTTGATGTCTAAAAAATTCATCATGCAAACACATAATAAATCCTGAAAAAATATCTCGTTGGTTCAATTTTACCTAGAATAATAATGTGTTCACTATATTTTTTAGGCATTTGCTGTTTTAAACAGTGCAAAACATAAAAGATATTAACTTACAGTGCACTGGAAAACACAGAAAATCGCGACCTTGATTTTGGCCCAAAATCCCCACGGCTGCACATAAAAGAGCCCAGCCTGGCAGCAAATACACGTAAAAAAAATATTTGCTGAACCGTCACAACCTGGGCCGCAGCCCACGGTTGAAATTCGCCCATTAGCGCCCGCCAGCCCAGCAGGGAGCCGCGCGATGCTCTGAGTCGTCGGATCGAGCCGACGGCTCGGATCGCCCCGCAACTGAGCAAAACAAGCGGCCGTGTCAAACCCTATCCATTTCTTCCCCTCCTCCCTGATTCTCACACACGAGCAGAGCGACGTCGTTCGACAGCGGCCCGAGGCGCGGCGGCCATGGCGGCGCGGTGGGAGCGCTCGCCGGAGGAGCGTGCAGCAGGATGAATCCCGCGCGCTCCCCCGTCGAACATGGCCCCGGCGTCCGTGCACATGGCGCATCAAGGAGGCAGGAGGGGCGCCGGCCACCGCGGAATGAGGAGCTACGGCGACTTGCTCGGCGTCGGCCAAGATAAGGGTGCGTCCATTAGAGCAGAAGCGGCGGCGGCTCAACTGCGTTCCGTGCGTCGTCCCGAGGACGGCGGCGTCGCGACATCTTCGCCCTCGCGTAACGGTGGGTGCTGCGCGGGCCCCGAAGGGAAGAGGCGAGAACGCGGCGCATTAGGTGAGGATTCTCCTCATTTATTCTCTAATTCGTGTTCATCAGTGCTTAATTTGTGAAAAAAGCAGGCCTAATTGAAGAATTAGGGTTCTACCGAAATTGGGGATATTTTTTCTAGGGTTCTTCAACATGGGGGGGTTGCTACTGTTGATGTACTATGTACCCCTCTGCGTTCTAATTTGATGATGCATACGGAGCAGGACTTAAACATGGTTAGTTTTAATCAACTTAACATGAAGGTGAACATTACATCTTAACTTTGATTAATTAAAGTTGATGAACATAGGTGGCAGTATTGATCCGTAGCAAATTAGAATTAAAACATGATTAACAGTGGGTAATTGACATCAACATCAAAACAGTAGCAATCAAACTTGATCTACTTAGGGCCTAAACTTGAGATTGATTTACTGATCATGATATAGGTATCTAAAGGAAATCAAAATTGGCGTCTGATACCATTGTTGGAGTAATTATGCATCTATGAGATGCCATTAGCAGAATCTAATTGCATCTAGATCACCTCACAACATGAACAAAGAAGGGTTTAGGGTTTCTTTACATGTCACGGGAGTGGACATGATCGCCTGCTCGATGCAGGCATGATGCAGGGGTGATGTAGTCGAAGCAGAGGTTCTCCTCGACGTCCTGATTCCTTCAGGACGCCACCGAGACTGGCCGGGGACGGCTGGCTTAGGTCTTCCCGTCGCTGTAGCGCTCCCCTAGATCGGATGGAGTGAGAATATCGGGAGGAGAGTAAACCTTACGTGAATTGTGACCGCGAAGGTGGCCAGCTCTCTCCCGTATCCTTTTAATATGGCGCTGGCGATAGGGGACCCAAAACCTGAGTTAGTTTTTGGGCGCCCCCGATCAGGGCGCGTTAGTTGTGATCGAGGCTCACGTACGTTAGTAGTGGACCTCTTCACTTGTCGTTATCCCTTTAATTTTTTTCTGTTAGACTAATAGATCTAATCTAACATGTTTAAGCCGTCAGATCTAATCTGGCCTGTTTAATTCATCCTATCTTGTACACTGCGGCAGAGCATGATTGTATCCTGTACAATAAAATATATATCACAAACATTTGAGCTGCATTTTAAGTACTGAGAAAGCTAAGAGCTAGAAAGGTATAACCATGAAAGCTCCAGTTTGAGAGCTAAAGAAAAAAAAATGTGGTCGTATTGAAGAAAAGGAAAAGGTGCTCAGCTAGAACACCGACTGTTGTACTATGTCACAGAAATATGTAGGTGTTATGACCGGTCAGGTCTATACCAGAAAGAGGCCCACCGGGCATTAGTATTAGGGGCTTGTCCCGCAAGTTATCTTAGGCAAGTTATCTTAGGCAACTTATCTTAGGCTAAAGTTATAAATACTAGTTGTAAGACACCGTTTGAGATCAAGCAATAAAGATATTATAATCTTCTGTTGCCCGGCTCCCCAAGGAGCCGGAACCCTAGCCGCCGCCTCTCCCAACCCTAGCCGTGAAGGCGCCCGATGGCCGGCGCGCTCCAGCCTCCGTCCCCCTCCTCCTTGCCCATACAACCTACGCCGGAGGCCTGGTAGGAACCCTAGTTCTACCAATTTGGTATCAAGAGACACCGGGCCGATCATGTCGCTTCCTCCATCACCGCCGCCGCTGCCATCCACCTCCGCCCCACCACTGCTGCCGCCGGCCACCTCCTCGCTGATGACGGCGATCACGTCCGGGACCGTCACCACCACCGCGCCAGCACCGGTTACCACCACGGCGGATCCGCCCCCGCTCCTCACGCCCGAGGAGATGTCGGGCACCTTGCGGGAGCTCGTCCATGACGTCCGAGGCATCAGCCTCTACCTCGCCGGGCACCAGCCCCCGCCACCGCACGCTGCCACAACCGCCTATGGGCCGCCGCCGCTACAGTGGCCCGCCCCGGCCTTCCAGGCGCCCTACGGAGGGGAGCCCCCGCCGCCGCTCCTGCTGCCACACTAACCGGCCGCGGGAACACCTTGGCCAGCGTGGCCTACCACCGCCGCATCGCTGGGGGGGTCGCCTCAGCAGTCCCTCCCGGTGCCACCGCCGGCCCCCACGACGCAGGCGCCGGTGCAGCCGCACCACCAGGCGCCGCCGCCATCGACAGCACCACCACCCGCGTCCCGGCCTACTGGTCGGCCCCTGCACCAGGTGCAGTTTCCACCCTCGCCATCGCCGATTCCCGCGTGGGCGGCCGGCTCGTCTCCGGACCCAGTGTATACTACGGCGCCGGAACACCCGATGCCCTCTCTCTGATTTGATCGTCCCTCCAGCTCGGCGTACTACGCCCCAGAGATACCTGACCCAGCACACACGCTACCGTTTACTGCAGCCCCCGGGCACGGTGGTCCGACACCCCCTCGCTTCGCCAAACTGGATTTCGCCACTTACGACGGCACGGAGGACCCCCTCAACTGGCCCAACCAGTGCGAGCAGTTTTTTCGAGGGCAGCGGACGCTCGCTTCGGATCGCACCTGGCTCGCGTCCTATCATCTCCGAGGCGTGGTGCAGACTTGGTACTATGCCCTCGAGCAGGACGAGGGCGGCATGCCACCATGGGAGCGCTTCCGGGAGCTTTGTCTCATCCGGTTCGGGCCTCCTATCCGCGGGAGCCGACTGGCGGCCCTCGATCGCTTGCCTTTCACATCCACGGTGCAGGACTACACCGACCGCTTCCAGGCCCTGGCATGCCATGCGCCGGGTGTCTCCGCGACTCAACGCGCCGAGTTATTCGTGGCAGGATTACCGGACCATATTCGCGTGGACGTCGAGCTCCGGGATCCTCCCGACCTCCAGACAGCCATGTACTACGCCCGGGCCTTCGATCAGCGGGCTCAGGCGCTGCAGCAACCGGCCGGCTGAGGCGGCCGTCTTCCCAGTCGACCCGCACCATTACCGGGCCGGCCTCCTCCAGCCCCGGCGACCACATCTCCGGCCACCACCCGGACCTTCCGTCGGTTGTCACCGGCCGAGCAGCAGGAGCGTCGCCGTCAGGGCCTCTGCTTCAACTGCGATGAGCCCTACTCGCCGACCCATGTCTGCCCCCGCCTATTTTACTTGGAGACGGTCGACTACACCGAGGCGGACGACTCGATCAACAAGCCACCACCCGCGGCGGCCACGGACGCACTTGCAGATTCTACGGCAACGGCGTGCGTCGTCTCCCTCCACGCTCTCGCCGGCATCCGTGGTGAGCGGACCATGCTGTTACCGGTGACGGTCCAGGGCGAGCGGCTGGTGACCCTGCTGGATACTGGCTCCACCCATAATTTCCTGCCTGCGGCGACCATGCGCCGGTTAGCACTGCCGACCACGAGCGGGGAGCGCATGCAGATCACGGTGGCAAACGACGATCGCCTCCAGTGTCATGGGCTCGCCGGCGATGTTCCCATCTCCATCGGTGGCGAGCACTTCTCCATTACCTGTGCAGGGATCGACCTTGGCTGCTTCGACTTCATCCTCGGGGTGGATTTCCTCCGGACCTCGGTCCCATCCCGTGGGACTTCAACGTGCTCACGATGACGTTCTGGCGGCTAGGCCGCCGCATCCGGTGGGACGGCCTTGGGGCACCGCGCCGGCCGTGCCACACCTCCAGCTGGCCGCCGTGTCCCAGGAGGCCGATCACCCCCTGTTGGATCCCCTTCTGCAGCAGCACAGCGATCTCTTCGACGAGCCATGGGGGCTTCCGCCCGCCCAGGTGTACGACCACCATATTCACCTCGTACCGGGTTCCATCCCCGTGGCGGTTCGGCCCTACCGCTACCCGTAGCTGCAGAAGGATGAGTTGGAGCGACAGTGTGCACTTATGCTCGCGGCAGGCATCATCCGGATCTCCACATCGCCCTTCTCCGTGCCAGTGCTTCTCATCTGCAAGACGGACGGCACGTGGCGTTTCTGCATCGACTACCGTGCCCTGAACGCGCTCACGCTCAAGGACAAGTTCCCTATACCGGTGGTCGACGAGCTCTTGGATGAGCTCCATGGGGCGCGCTTCTTCACCAAGCTCGATCTCCGCTCGGGCTATCATCAGGTGCGCATGCATCCAGACGACATTGCCAAGACGGCGTTTCGCACCCACCATGGCCACTTCGAGTTCTTGGTGATGCCCTCCGGCCTCGCCAACGCCCCGGCGACTTTCCAGGCCCTGATGAACGACGTCCTTCGACCCTACTTACGGCGGTTTGTGCTTGTTTTCTTTGATGAGATTCTTATCTATAGCGCCTCCTGGGCCGAGCACCTCCAGCACGTCGCCATTGTCTTCAACGAGCTTCGGGCGCACCACCTCCACCTTAAGCGCTCGAAGTGCTCGTTCGGGACACCTAGCATCGCCTACCTCGGCCATGTCATCTCGGCCAACGGGGTGGCTATGGACGCCGACAAGGTGGCGGCCGTCTCTGCATGGCCGACAGCCTCACTCGCCGCGGGCTCTCCGCGGGTTCCTCGGCCTCCCCGGCTACTACCGGAAATTTATCCGGGAGTTCGGGCTCATCGCGGCGCCCCTCATGCGGTTGCTTCGCAGTGACGCTTTCGCCTGGGACGACGAGGCGACGACGGCGTTCGAGGCCCTCAAAGGGGCCCTCACGACGGGCCCCGTCCTCCAGATGCCCGACTTCGACCGCCCGTTCATGGTGGACTGTGATGCCTCGGGCGCCGGGTTCGGCGCCGTGCTTCATCAAGGCGATGGGCCCCTCGCTTTCTTCACTCGGCCCTTTGCTCCGCACCATCTTAAGTTGTAGGCATACGAGCGGGAGCTCATTGGCCTCGTACAGGCCGTTCGTCATTGGCGGCCGTACTTGTGGGGACGATCCTTCCACATTCGCACGGACCACTACAGCCTGAAGTTCTTGCTGGACCAACGGCTATCGACCGTGCCGCAGCACCAGTGGATCAGCAAGCTCGTCGGCTTCGACTTCTCCGTCGAGTATCGGCCAGGCCGTCTTAACATCGTGGCCGACGCGCTGTCCCGTCGCGACTCTGACCTCGCTCCCTCCACCGATGAGTCCACCGGGGCGGCCGTGTGCACCCGCTTCGAGCCAACGTTCGGTCTCTTCGCCAACATTCGCCGCGCCACTGCGACGGCCGACAATGCCGTCCTTCTTCAGCAGCACCTCACGGCCGGCGACCTGGAGGAGCCTTGGTGCTTCTCTGACGGACTGCTTCTCCATGGGCGCCGGATCTTTGTTCCGGCGCATGATGATCTCCGTCACCAGGTGTTACAGCTCGCCCACTCGGCGGGTCATGAGGGTGTGCAGAAAACCCTCCATCCTTTTGGCTCCGACTTCTACATCCCTGGCGATCACGCCCTGGTCCGCGACTGGGTTCGGTCTTGTCAGACATGCCAGCGCAACAAGACGGAGACCCTGAGGCCGGCTGGTTTACTTCAGCCTTTGGAGGTGCCGTCTCAGGTTTGGACGGATATATCCATGGACTTCATCGAGGGCCTTCCCAAGGTGGACGGCAAGTCGGTCATTCTCACGGTGGTCGACCGCTTCTCCAAGTACGCCCACTTCATCGCGCTCGGCCATCCATACACGGCGGCGTCAGTGGCCAGGGCCTTCTTCGATGGTATCGTCCGTCTCCATGGGTTCCCTGCTTCGATCGTCAGTGATCGGGACCCCGTGTTCACGGGCCATATCTGGCGCGACCTCTTCGGGATGGCGGGTGTCCAGCTTCGCCTGAGTACGGCGTTTCATCCTCAGACAGATGGTCAGTCTGAGGTGGTTAACAAGGTCATTGCCATGTATTTGCGTTGTGTGACAGGTGATCGGCCTCGCGCTTGGGTAGATTGGCTCTCTTGGGCGGAGTACTGCTACAACACCTCTTATCACTCCGCCCTGCGCGCGACACCGTTTGAGATGGTCTATGGTCGCCCACCCCCGCCTATACTTCCAGTGGACCCGGAGACGGCTCGGACGGAGGTTGCGAGTGACCTTATCCGCAGTCGTGACGAGATGCTTGCTGAGGTTCGTCAGCGTCTCCTTCAGGCACAGCAGCTGGCCAAGCACTACTACGACGATCATCATCGCGAGGCGGAGTTCGCTGTGGGTGATTGGGTGTGGATGCGTCTCCTCCACCACTCTACGCAGTCACTCGACCCGCGCGCGAAGCGCAAGCTCGGCCCTCGCTACGCCGGGCCCTTCCCTATCTTGGAGCGCATTGGGAAGGTGGCCTATCGTCCTCAGCTTCCAGCACGCGCTCGCATCCACGACGTCTTCCATGTTGGGCTGCTCAAGCCTTTCCGTGGCGAGCCACCGGCGGCTCCTCCGGCGCTTCCTCCAATCGCCGATGGTCGCATTCTTCCCGAGCCAGCAAAGGTGTTGCAGGCGCAGCTCCGTTGTGGCGTCTGGTTCGTCCTCGTTCAGTGGGCGGGTCTTCCGGAGGAGGAGGCTACTTGGGAGCAGCGTGACGAATTCCGTCAACACTATCCAGACTTTCAGCTCGAGGACGAGCTGTTTGCGCAGGCGGGGAGAGATGTTATGACCGGTCAGGTCTATACCAGAAAGAGGCCCACCGGGCATTAGTATTAGGGGCTTGTCCCGCAAGTTATCTTAGGCAAGTTATCTTAGGCTAAAATTATAAATACTAGTTGTAAGACACCGTTTGAGATCAAGCAATAAAGATATTATAATCTTCTGTTGCCCGGCTCCCCAAGGAGCCGGAACCCTAGCCGCCGCCTCTCCCAACCCTAGCCGCGACGGCGCCCGACCGCCGGCGCGCCCGCTCCAGCCTCCGTCCCCCTCCTCCTTGCCCATACAACCTACGCCGGAGGCCTGGTAGGAACCCTAGTCCTACCAGTAGGAGATCCGACTAGTAATAACACTAGCAGCTGGTTATCAAGTACAAGTATCCACTTGCAGCAAACCCTGTACATACCAAGTTGCCGACTAATGCTCACATTGTCAAGTCAGATTAAGCTAGTCAGTAGTCAGTTCCCCAGAAAAAATGCAGAGCACACATATACTGAGCGATATACATGGCCATATCCACTAGAATTAGAAACGGTTGTGCTCTCCTTGACAAGGAGCAAAGCAAGAAACGGTTGTGATAGATAGTGACATCTTAGACACACCCTACAGTACAAGCAATTCCCTGCAAGTAACAAGTCACTATCTGCAAAAGCTGTTGAGGATAGTGGAAACAATTTAACTCATTATCTGTTCATTAGCTATACACTAAGAGCAAACTGATTTACTTGTTTACATAGTAGCTTACAGGCCAACATTGGCAGGTTCAGAAAGAGTAATTTGGTCATTAACATCAGACCGGCCTAATCAAACCCTATCCGGCGAGATGTTCAACAAATCCTACACTACGACGAGCAATCACCATCACCATCAGAAAACCACGGCAATCTCGCCGGGTATGGTTAGGGTCCATGTGGAGCTAGGGGTAGGAGACGGCGTTCTTGGCGAGCTTGCCGGTGATTACGAGGTGGACGTAGGACGTGCAGGATGTGACAGCCATGGCGGCAGAGAGAGGAAGGGGGAGTGGAGGGGCAGGGCGGCGATGATTTACCACCGGGGAGGAGGCCAGTATGCTGGAGGAGTAACTCCGGTGTCGAGGCGTCGGGGCTCTTCCCCTCAGTGGCGGCGGCGGGGCTCCTCTCCTCGGTGGCAGTGGCGGCGGCGGGGCTCTTCCCCTCAGTGGCGGCGGCTTTGAAGATCCAGCGGCGGGGCTCCTCTCAGTGGCGTGGAGGAGGCTGGCTGCGTGCGCTGGGAACAGAGCTTTTTCTGAGTCCTTCGACGAAGGTTCTGAGTCGCGTGGGTTTCGAGAATCAAAGGGCATTAGAGAGGGTCGGCCATGCAAACCCCCTGTACCAAATGGGCCGATGTTTTTTTGGGGGGGTTTCTGGCCCACGCGAGGAAAATCCTCTTGAAACCCCTCCCATCCACTCGCGCCAAACGAAGCCTAAAGCTTCCTAGTTAAGCATGTCAACGCAACATGCACCAGGATATTTCGGGCACTCGCGGTTGGCAAGATCAATTGTATGTTTATGAGCCCGATCGATCAGACGGTTGAGGGTTCCTTTGAGCGCTGTCAGCAGAGTGGCAAAACACTATTGTTTTTTTGTTGGAGGACTGTCTCTTAATTAACCACATAGAGGTCCATAATTTACCAGGTCTTGCTCGATTCTTCAGCAGAACAAAAAGCAGGATTAATTTGCATTTCACTCCATATTACACATCACACATGCATTCATGCATGTTGATCTGAGTGTACATACAGCAGTACACACGACGACGAGATGCATGCATATGTATTTTCCTTTGATTTTCCACAGAGATTCCAGCAAGCAAGCTATATCTATCAGCGCCCTTCATATCATGGGCCGATAGCTATGGGTTAGGCCCAATGGCCTCGCTACCGAAGAGCTACAGCCGCAGCGACTACAAGTACCAGGAACAACGTATAGGGTGAGGCATCCAGTGGATCAACGAACCGGCGGCGGTGGCTACCTCTTTCCCCTTCCTCCTTCCCCAATTCTTGTATCCAGGTTTGTAATCCCTAAATTGCTACTCGAATTCGTGTGAGAGTAATAGATCGAGAGGAGATACTGTTAGGTTGCTAACAATATCTCAATCATGCAAGTCGCTTTGTTTGTTGTGTTTCCTTTATTTGATATTCAGCTTACAGGCTTGTAAGCCGAGTACCTATGAGTTTAACCTCAGCTTAGATTCACATACACGACAACTTATGATTTTTCTGTAGTTCTACATGCCAAAATAACAAAATGGTTAGGCAATGTCCGAGTGTGATCCGACGCGGGAAGCTAATTAGTGTAGCTTGAGCTATCTAGTTAGTTTTTTTTTTGCGACTTTTTTTTTTGCGACTATATTACAGTACAGTTGTGTTGATGCTCACGAGGGTATGTAAGAGTAATGGATGCTAGAACTTTCTAAAAGAATTTTGCAGAAACAAAATGCAAGATTTGATACCCGCGGAGGTGGAGGCGGACCTCCCTAGCCACTGGATGTATGTGCAAATTTGATCTCAGTTTACGTGTCGACCTGTGGCTAGCTCGCTAAATTCTGTCCCCCGCCAAAATTGCCTGCTAGTCTCCACACGCTTGGCCGTAATCCTGGCGACAGCAACCGCAGGGAATAGACACTTAATTTCTCATTGCCTTGCTGTGTCGCTGGTACACCGTAGATCGGAATTGCTTTGCGTACGACTTTAAAATGTACGATCCAGTCCGACCCAGTGATCCCACGAATGCCGCTGATGCAGAGTTTTGATCGGAGGGTGACTGAGTAGTGTCGTATAAAGTCGTACAAGTATTCATCGTACGCCTAGTACTGCTCACCGTAGATCCATGTCGTCGGGCCTGATTAAAAATCTACTCCCTCCGTTTCTAAATATAAGTCTTTTTAGAGATTCCACTACAAACTACATACGAATGTATATATAGACATATTTTTTTGTTCCGTATGTAATCCATAGTGGAATCTCTAAAAGGACCTATATTTACGAACGGAGGAAGTAGTAACTTTTGCTTAAGAAAAAGAAATGAAAATGATAGGTACCTGATGTTAGATACAAGCGCATGGCAAATCAAACCTTTTTTTGTAATTCTCATGCCGTAAGGATGACAAGTTAGTTGACACACGGTAATTTTTTTGTCAAAAAATAAACTGAAGCACAAGGTTACCATACTTACCTACTAATGTTATCATAAAAAACGTTCGATTTGCCATATGCTTGTACCTACCTGACGTATCAGATTCCAAAAGAAATCAGTTGCTGTTTCCACCTATGTCGACACTAAAGACAGAGCTAGCAGCTGGCGATCCATCTGATTTAAATCCTGTCGCTTTCCTTGCTCAACATGGAGAAACTATACTTATTGTTCGAAAATAATTGTTCAGCTCGTCCTCGTACATGCATTTGCCTAATGTATATAGGAGTATTATTATGTATACTGCACGAGCGTGGTAAATTATCGGGTACGTACGTGTGGCCGGGGCTTTTTAAAAAAAAAATCTTTTTTTTTTGCAGGCAAGTGTGGCCGGGATTAGGCTGAAACCAATCAACATGTGGTAGTTTCCGTCCGCGTACGTGCACTCGTAGAAAGTAGATTTCTCATAACAGCCCATGGCCGGCCGGCACGTACAGGCTTACCGCAGTAAATAAACTAGGTGCCGTTGTGCCTCGGCCAGCTTTGACAGCCCGGCCGCCGTCGAAAGTTCTCGACCGTCTCCCTCTTGCAATATTCTTCCAAAGAGACTAAGAAAGAAGGCTTGCATGGCGGTAGAAAAGAATGAATTGGGGAATTATGAGGTCGGTGCCTACGGCATCATGGGTTGTCAGCGATTCATTACCGGCCACTTATATCTGTTTGGTAAAAAATTGCAATCGAAAGAGTAGGTTTGATTCAAAATTTGCACAATTTGCACTGTTTTGAGTGAAAAGTAAAGAACGAGAGAGTTTGAATGAAAGATGATCTATCAGTCTTTATTGATGATAAAAATGGGGTATTTATACCCAGGCGGAAGTACACATGGTGTTTGGCGGTCAAGTAAACACATAGTTACTTGAGAGCACAGAAATTACACAGTTGCCTTCAGAGCCAAGGAAGTACATGGTTGCTTGAGAACCAAGCAACCTATCTAACAATTAACTTAATCCTAATTGGGTTAATTAATAAGCAATTATTCTATTCTTAACACTCCCCTTTGTACAACACCTCTTCTTTGGTACATCCATCATCTTGACAAATTCTTTGAATAATCTTGAATGTCTCCTCCAAAAACCATGTGGGAAAAATATGAGGAGAATAGTGCAGATATGTTGCTAAAACTCCTTTAAACCCAGTGGGAAAAATAATAAGGAGAAAACGATACAACATAAGAGAAAAACCTTTGAAGAAGGAGAAAAATCATCGATGAGTTTAGAGAACAATTAATATGTCTTGAGTACTTTCTTCAAAAACCTCGATAGGGGAAATAGAAAGTATGACGTATGATCTTTGATAAGATATTGCCTCATTAAAACCATTATGAGAAACTTTGATACAAAACTCATAACGGAAAAGAGAGTGATATGATATGCCATTGAAAACTCCTTTAAAATCCAGTGGGAAAAATATAAGGAGAAAGTGTATAACATATACGGGCATTTTTGTTTATATTGTCTCGTTAAAACCCTTTATGAGAAACTATTAGGGAAAATTCTTGAAGGGAAAAAGAGCACAATATATGTAATCTTAGGATTGTTAATAGGTTATAGATTTGGGAAATTACTCCCCCTGAACTTTGCAAACCTAGAGAATGTGTAATACAAATTCCATTGATATGATCATGACATTATGAATAATCTGTAGTATTTTCAAAGTATATTGTTTGCATATTGTTTCCTCACTTTCTATAATTCGTGAGGATAAGTAATTTTTGAGCAATGTACTTTACGATATTGCTCTTCATATAACCTGTAGTTTTTGAGTAACACAAGTGGTAGCGTCTTGATAAATCAAGTTATGTGATTCTGATGAATCTCAACCACATTATTTTGAGTGTGGTTAATCATTCTGCTAAGCCATGCATATTTTGCAATGTTTTTATATAAAGCAATTATGTTAGAAAGATGACTGGAAATAACCATAAAAGCCCATTTAGATGACTTCCATATGAAGGCTATTCCAGCAAATGCAGTCATTGATATGGCATTGTTGGGATCAAAGAAAGAGCCAACATCATTAAATCATATCATGACCATATCTTATATTTCCTGATGGAAATATCCAAGATTTATTGTGAGCTTGAGATATGAGCTGATATTTCTTATATCGACCATATACCTTTTGTTGGGGGTTGCACTCTGAACAAAGATAGCAAATATAGTGTCAGGTCTGACGTAGTTTGCAATTATATGAGTGCTTTGACATTAGTGAGATATAGAACTTCAGGTCCTCATATCACTTCATTAACACACTAGGTATGAATGGATTTGTACGCTATCAGGGGTAGTATGACCATATTACATGTCTTTTGTTGATACAATATATCCACATTGAACTTCTCGTATATGTTTTGGATATATGTAGACTGATATATGTATTCTTAAGAGAATGCTCATGTTGTAAGCTTAAGCTAAATTTGGTTGAATTCAAATTTTCTGTCTTGAGATGATTTTATGTATTTTTAGGTCCTTTTGAGACATTGATAAGAAATTATCGATATACACTGAGGTGATGCAAGGAAATAAAATTTATGATTTCTTTATTAAAACACATAAACAATCATCATTATTCGAGTAATCCTTTTGAAGAAGGAACTCATTTAGTCGGTAGTACCATATGATTTTCGACTATTTCAAGTCATAGACAGACTTACGAAGTTTTACACAAAACTTGTTGCGATTTGCTTTTGGATTTGGAAGTATAAGCCATTCAGGGACTTCAATAGAGACTTCCAAAATAAGTGACTCATATGAGTATGTAGCCACTTCATCCATCAACTGCACGGAGAATATTATTATTTTTATTGCCAATGATATTTAGTATCGAAACATAATTCCACTTATACCAAGAGGGTATGTTACATCGTAATCGATGTTGGGTCTCTGCGTGAACACTTTGCTACAAGCCTCGCTTTCTCACCACCTCGTTGACTTTATCTATGAAGGAGAAGTTTTTACTATTCCATACGGAAGATACTTATGAGAAGTAGGTATTACTGCAGTAAATACCACTCATTTGTTGAGCGAGTGCTATTCTTCATTACTTGCTTCCTTTTATTTGAACCAATATGAGTGCGAGAGGCACTGTACCATGGATTTTGGTTCTGGGCCCAAAAGCTTTTAGCAATTTGAGAAGAAATATATGTCAACAAATGTAGTCTTTAGATTATATAATTCTGGTAGAATCATTGAAGTTTGTGGAAAAAATATTTGTTCCTTTTTAACTCCTTGTGATTTCCTACAACAAATGGAGTCAAGGAGTTTCGATGTCCCGGAACCAAAACATTTTGTGCACATTTATGCCGGGCTTTGGATTATGAGCATCCAATAAGGTGTCTTTCAACTTGATGTTGAATTACATTTACTGGTTGAGGATTTGATTTCCTTTGTGTCCGCAGAAGCATATGAGAAGTTATACCTCATCTTGTCAGATTTTCTTCCCCTCTTGCTCTCATTTGGGGAGAAGAGTGGTTTATCAGGTACCTCCACTCTTTCTGACATTTTACTGCAGGAATATAGAATTTAGTAACACCTTTTATCAGTAAATGTATGTGGCAGATTTGCAATGTGTTGCAAATATACGATTCTCTAAACTTCTAGTTCAGATTCTTTGAGTACGTGGATATAAGGATTGAATGTCAATAACATTTCTAATTTATTTCTCGGCATTCTTTGTGGTACTTATCTCCCCCTAATGCCGGAAAATATCCTTATTGCTGATTCAATCAGCATACGGGCTGTGAATAATTTTGATTGACGGATAAATTGTTATTCCTCACATAGATCCCTAATTTTCTGTGAGTGCCCATTGATGTACGTTGGAGTGGTGATATCGGTATGTAACCGAATTATCGCATATGAGAAATACTTTGTTGATTTCCACGTAGTTACTACAAGGGGAAAGTAGTATGATATGCAGTTCGTATGATTTAGATCATACTTACAGTGTGTAAGGCCATATGTGTCCAGCAAGAGGCTGGAAAATTTACAATTCTTTAAAGTGGTCATGTAATTCATTGGACTATCTTCGGTAAGAAATTTAGTTTAGCTATTTTGGGTATGTACATAGGGTACTGAATGCAATCAGAAAATTTTCGTGAAATGATTTCAACGACATTGTCCATTCGAATGAGTTTATCCTTTTTTCAGGAGAATTTGCTCCTACTTTAATAAGTTAAGCAATTTATCGGGTGAGATCATGGTTGTGTGTGATAAGAGACACACTTAAAAACATTTTATGAATGTGTATGTGAGTACCATGAAGTATCTAAATTACCCTATATAATGGTTCAACATTCCACATATATCTTTTGAATGTGTTCAAGGAAGAATAAGTGGCTCATTTAGAATTTTAAGGTGAGAGATCCTTAAAATAGATTTCCCCTATGGCACATGTGGAGCAAATTATAATCCTATGATATGGGGAATATTTTGCAACTTGTTAAGTTGTGACCAACAGAATTGTCAATAATTTTCTAATCATCCGCGAACCAGGATGGGTAAGGTTATTAAGATAAATATTCATTTATTAAGAGTTAGAAAATTATTGCGTATGCAACAATATTGAGTATGAATTGAACCATACATTCAAATTTATCAAATATCATGTTTGAAAAATAGGATATCGGACATTGCACTACACGTAGTAGCACAAGTATAGCCTAACGATATTTGGGGAATAACTAGGAGATTACATGAGGTCTCCAACATTATTGAAAATTTAATTATGCAAACATATCATCGGTGCAAAGGAATTCACCTTCCTTTTAATCCACTAGATTTTTGGTTCTCCTTCAGATGAAGATCTGAGAACAATCATTTACCAGAATATTTTCTCGTTGTGTGTTTGCAAATTTTCAAATTATCCCAATGAACTTATTTGCCTTTTTAATAATTATGTGGTGTGGTTTGACCATATGTTTGAGGGTTTGGTAATCATAGGGAAAATATTTATATAACCACACATTTGACAAACTTGAGAGTTGTCTTTTGATCATTTGATAATGACTAATTCCTATTATGAGATAACACTACAATAAAAAAACCTTATACACAGAATCTTACCAGCAGCGCTCTTCAAAATACGACGCTACTACTATTTAGCAGTAGCGCGTGCCACAAAAATGCGCTGCTGAAAGAAAAATAGCAGTAGTGCGTCCTCTCCAAACCGCGCTACTGCTCTAATTGCCATGACCTCACCGTCAATCTAGTTATAGCAGTAGCGCCCTATTCCGCACCGCCCTACTGCTATAGATGTTAGCAGTAGCGCATTTCTATAAAGCTCGCTACTGCTAAGTTCAGTCCACAAGTTTAGTCCCACCTCGCTCCGTGAACAGGGTGTTTACCAGCTTAAATATGTTACTTCTCAAACTATCACAACCACATGGTCTTCACTGAACTCTATGTGTAGAATTTATGGCCGCAATATGAGTCTTCTCCGGTTCCTACCGAAGAGGACTGATATTGACAATTCAGATTGTACACAAAAAGATCATTGATGGCCAATGTATTTTTGCATTGACAGACAATGTATTTTTGCATGCTTACACTTAGCAGTAGCGCGTATCCTAGCCCAGCGCTACTGCTATTCTCCTTAGCTGTAGCGCTTTTTTGTACCCGCGCTACTACTAACCTTACCTTATCCCCCACACGGCTGACCCTCTCTCTCTCACTCACTCTCCCCTCTCAGTCACTCTCGCCTGTGCTGATACCCGTCGTCGTCCGTCGCCGCCGAGGTACTCCCTCCTTCCGTCCCTCCTCCTCCCACCACGCCCTCCTCCCTCCTCCCTCCGCATGTGATCGCCCCCTCCTCCCTCCTCCGCCGGAAGCCCTCCTCCCACC
>NC_041391.1:678871092-678880276 GCF_002162155.2 Triticum dicoccoides
GCAAATCGTAGCTAATTTAAATGTAGATTTTAGAATGTAGACATCGTAGACTGTAGGTTTTTTACTAGAATAATTTTTTTTGACTATTTTAGGTGTTTTGAATAAAATAGAAGTAAGAAAATTTAGGGTAGAACTAGGGTAGTAGAATTTTTAGCAAGATATTTTCAAATGTTTTTTTTTCATATTTTCAACCATCGATAAGTGGCCTATGTTTTGCCGGAGTGTTGATTAATTCCCGTTCCGGCAAATTTTAGGCGCTCGATACGTCCTTTTTTAGCAAAGGTCATGCCGTATTTTTTGGGTTTTGTCGTCGAGTTATAATCTTTAAATTTTGAACACAGGAGATGTCTGATGATGATGGGATCCCGAAGTGTAGGTACTGCTACGATGACTGGGGTGTGTGCGACAGGTTTCCTCACCTGCAAAATGATAGGTTTTTCACCATGAAGCTGGAAGAGACCTTCGATGTTTGTACGGTATGCAACGACAAGTATTTCATTGTAATTAATATCATCACTTGTGCCTCTTTTGTTCAACGTGTAATTTATGGACTTTTTTCAATTCGATTAGTACATCCCGTGCCATGCTAGACCATATGTATTGGATAAGCTTGGTTTTGGTTTAGATGACTTTGAGAATGTGGAGACGAGGAGGGCTCACTTAAGAACCAAACATGGTTATGAGTTTCTTGTTAAATTCTATAATGCGGTCGATCGCTCCCATTTTGGTTGCTCTAATTGGGAAACGCTCTGCAAGGCATATGGATTTGAGGAGGCAATGCGAATAAGATTTTATATTCGTCCCAAAGATTATGATGATGATGATAATATCGACATCTGGGTGGATGTGGATATGACTCCAGTTTTACCTAGATGTGAGTTTGTCAAACTAATTTGTTAAGTTTGGTAATTTATGTTGTTAATTTAAAAATATTTGGTGTTCGTCCGTACTAAACTTATTTATTTATAATTATCATCTTATTTCTTATCTTCAAGAAATACTCGGAAGGTACTAGACAACACATACTACAGCTATGACTCCAAGCTTAACTATGAGGAGAAAGGTTATCTTGTCTCATTCATAGAAGATGTTCATGATGGGGAACGTAGTAATTTCAAAATTTTCCTACGCACACGCAAGATCATGGTGATGCATAGCAACGAGAGGGGAGAGTGCTGTCCACGTACCCTTGTAGACCGTAAGCGGAAGCGTTATGACAACGCGGTTGATCTAGTCGTACGTCTTCACGATCCGGCCGATCCAAGCACCGAACGTACGGCACCTCTGAGTACAGCACACGTTTAGCTCGATGACGATCCCCGGACTCCGATCCAGCAGGGTGTCGGGGATGAGTTCTGTCAGCACGACGGCGTGGTGACGATGATGATGTTCTACCGACGCAGGGCTTCGCCTAAGCACCGCAACGATATGACCGAGGTGGAATATGGTGGAGGGGGGCACTGCACACGGCTAAGGAACGATCACGAAGATCAACTTATGTGTATTGGGCTGCCCCCCTGCCCCCGTATATAAAGGAGCAAGGGGGGAGGCCGGCCAGTCCTAGGGGGCATGCCAAGGAGGGGGGAATCCTCCTCCTAGTGGGAGTAGGATTCCCCTTTCCTAGTCCCACTAGGAAGGAGGAAGGGGGAAGGAAAGAGAGGGAGAGGGAGAGGGAAAGAGGGGCCGCCCCCCTCCCTAGTCCAATTCGGACTCCCCGTGGGGGGGGCGCGCCACCTCCTAGGATGCTGCCCTCTCTCTCCCCTCAGGCCCACTAAGGCCCAATACTTCCCCGAGGGGTTCCGGTAACCCCTCCGGCACTCCGGTTTTCTCCGAAATTACCCGGAACAATTCCCATGTCCGAATATAGTCGTCCAATATATCAATCTTTACGTCTCAACCATTTCGAGACTCCTCGTCATGTCCGTGATCACATCCGGGACTCCAAACAACCTTCGTTACATCAAAACATATAAACTCATAATAAAACTGTCATCGTAACGTTAAGCGTGCGGACCCTACGGGTTCGAGAACTATGTAGACATGACCTAGAACTATTCTCGGTCAATAACCAATAGCGGAACCTGAATGCTCATATTGGCTCCCACATATTCTACAAAGATCTTTATTGGTCAAACCGCATAACAACATACGTTGTTCCCTTTGTCATCGGCATGTTACTTGCCCGAGATTCGATCATCGGTATCTAATACCTAGTTTAATCTCGTTACCGGCAAGTCTCTTTACTCGTTACGTAATGCATCATTCCGTAACTAACTCATTAGCTACATTGCTTGCAAGGCTTATAGTGATGTGCATTACCGAGAGAGCCCAGAGATACCTCTCCGACAATCGGAGTGACAAAACCTAATCTTGAAATACGCCAACCCAACATGTACCTTTGGAGACACCTGTAGAGCTCCTTTATAATCACCCAGTTACGTTGTGACGTTTGGTAGCACACAAAGTGTTCCTCCGGTAAACGGGAGTTGCATAATCTCATAGTTACAGGAACATGTATAAGTCATGAAGAAAGCAATAGCAACATACTAAACGATCAAGTGCTAGGCTAACGGAATGGGTCATGTCAATCACATCATTCTTCTAATGATGTGATCCCGTTAATCAAATGACAACACATGTCTATGGTTAGGAAACATAACCATCTTTGATTAATGAGCTAGTCAAGTAGAGGCATACTAGTGACGTTTATGTTTGTCTATGTATTCACACATGTATCATGTTTCCGTTTAATACAATTCTAGCATGAATAATAAACATTTATCATGATATGAGGAAATAAATAATAACTTTATTATTTCCTCTAGGGCATATTTCCTTCAGTCTCCCACTTGCACTAGAGTCAATAATCTAGATTAAATAGTAATGATTCTAACACCCATGGAGTCTTGGTGTTGATAATGTTTTGCCCGTGGAAGAGGCTTAGTCAACGGGTCTGCAACATTCAGATCCGTATGTATCTTGCAAATCTCTATGTCTCCCACCTGGACTTGGTCCCGGATGGAATTGAAGCGTCTCTTGGTGTGCTTGGTCCTTTTGTGAAATCTGGATTCCTTTGCCAAGGCAATTGCACCAGTATTGTCACAGAAGATCAACATTGGTCCTGATGCACTAGGTATGACACCTAGATCGGAAATGAACTCTTTCATCCAGACTCCTTCATTTTCTGCTTCTGAAGCAGCTATGTACTCCGCTTCGCATGTAGATCCTGCCACGACGCTTTGTTTAGAACTGCACCAACTTACAGCTCCACCGTTTAATAAAAACATGTATCCGGTTTGCGATTTAGAATCGTCCGGATCAGGGTCAAAGCTTGCATCGACGTAACCATTTACGACTAGCTCTTTGTCACCTCCATATACGAGAAACATATCCTTAGTCCTTTTCAGGTATTTCAGGATGTTCTTGACCGCTGTCCAGTGATCCACTCCTGGATTACTTTGGTACCTTCCTGCCAAGCTTATTGCTAAGCATACGTCAGGTCTAGTACACAGCATTGCATACATGATAGAGCCTATGGCTAAAGCATAGGGAATATTTTTCATTTTCTCTCTATCTTCTGCTGTGGTCGGGCATTGAGTCTAACTCAACTTCACACCTTGTAATACAGGCAAGAACCCTTTCTTTGCTTGATCCATTTTGAACTTTTTCAAAACTTTATCAAAGTATGTGCTTTGTGAAAGTCCAATTAAGCGTCTTGATCTATCTCTATAAATCTTGATGCCCAATATGTAAGCAGCTTCACCGAGGTCTTTCATAGAAAAACTTTTATTCAAGTATCCCTTTATGCTATCC
Source organism: Triticum dicoccoides (assembly GCF_002162155.2). NCBI lineage: Eukaryota > Viridiplantae > Streptophyta > Magnoliopsida > Poales > Poaceae > Triticum > Triticum dicoccoides. The sequence goes on from NC_041391.1 coordinate 678,874,906, forward strand.
AGAAATTCTATATCATTTCCAATTAACAATATGTCATCTACATATAATATCAGAAATGCTACCGAGCTCCCACTCACTTTCTTGTAAATACGGGCTTATCCAAAAGTCTGTATAAAACCTGCTTTGATCACACTATCAAAGCATTTATTCCAACTCCGAGATGCTTGCACTAGTCCATAAATGGATAGCTGGAGCTTGCACACTTTGTTAGCACCTTTTGGATCGACAAAACCTTCTGGTTGCATCATATACAACTCTTCTTCCAGAAATCCATTCAAGAATGCAGTTTTGACATCCATTTGCCAAATTTCATAATCATAAAATGCAGCAATTGCTAACATGATTCGGACAGACTTAAGCATCGCTACGGGTGAGAAAGTCTCATCGTAGTCAACCCCTTGAACTTGTCGAAAACCTTTCGCAACAAGTCGAGCTTTATAGGCAGTTACATTACCATCTGCGTCAGTCTTCTTCTCAAAGATCTATTTATTCTCAATGGCTTGCCGATCATCGGGCAAGTCAACCAAAGTCCATACTTTGTTCTCATGCATGGATCCCATCTCAGATTTCATGGCTTCTAGCCATTTTGCGGAATCTGGGCTCATCATCGCTTCCTCATAGTTCGTAGGTTCGCCATGGTCAAGTAACATGACTTCCAGAATATGATTACCGTACCACTCTGGTGCGGATCTTACTCTGTTAGACCTGCGAGGTTCAGTAGAAATTTGATCTGAAGTTTCCTGATCCATATCATTAGCTTCCTCACTAATTGGTGTAGTTGTCACAGGAACCGGTTCTTGTGATGGACTACTTTCCAATAAGGGAGCAGGTACAGTTACCTCATCAAGTTCTACTTTCCTCCCACTCACTTCTTTCGAGAGAAACTCCTTCTCTAGAAAGGATCCGAATTTAGCAACGAAAATCTTGCCCTCAGATCTGTGATAGAAGGTGTACCCACCAGTCTCTTTTGGGTATCCTATGAAGACACAGTTCTCCGATTTGGGTTCGAGCTTATCCGGTTGAAGTTTCTTCACATAAGCATCGCAGCCCCAAACTTTAAGAAACGACAACTTTGGTTTCTTGCCAAACCACAGTTCATGAGGTGTCGTCTTAACGGATTTTGATGGTGCCCTATTTAACGTGAATGCGGTCATCTCTAAAGCATAACCCCAAAACGATAGCGGTAAATCAGTAAGAGACATCATAGATCACACCATATCTAGTAAAGTACGATTACGACGTTCAGACACACCATTTCGTTGTGGTGTTCCGGGTGGCGTGAGTTGCGAAACTATTCCGCATTGTTCAAATGTAAACCAAACTCGTAACTCAAATATTCTCCTCCACGATCAGATCGTAGAAATTTTATTTTCTTATTACGATGATTTTCCACTTCACTCTGAAATTCTTTGAAATTTTCAAATGTTTCAGACTTGTGTTTCATTAAGTAGATATACCCATATCTGCTCAAATCATGTGTGAAGGTGAGAAAATAACGATACCCGCCGCGAGCCTCAATATTCATTGGACCAAAAACATCAGTATGTATGATTTCCAACAAATCAGTTGCTCGCTCCATAGTTCCGGAGAACGGCGTTTTGGTCATCTTGCCCATGAGGCACAGTTCGCAAGTACCAAGTGATTCATAATCAAGTGATTCCAAAAGTCCATCAGTATGGAGTTTCTTCATGCGCTTTATATCGATGTGACCTAAACGGCAGTGCCACAAATAAGTTGCACTATCATTATCAACTCTGCATCTTTTGGTTTCAACACTATGAATATGTGTATCACTACTATCGAGATTCAATAAAAATAGACCACTCTTCTAGGGTGCATGACCATAAAAGATATTACTCATATAAATAGAACAACCATTATTCTCTGATTTAAATGAATAACCATCTCGCATCAAACAAGATCCAGATATAATGTTCATGCTCAACGCTGGCACCAAATAACAATTATTTAGGTCTAAAACTAATCCCGATGGTAGATGTAGAGGTAGCGTGTCGACTGCGATCACATCGACTTTGGAACCATTTCCCACGCGCATCGTCACCTCGTCCTTAGCCAATCTTCACTTAATCCGTAGTCCCTGTTTCGAGTTGCAAATATTAGCAACAGAACCAGTATCAAATACCCAGGTACTACTGCGAGTATTAGTAAGGTACACATCAATAACATGTATATCACATATACCGTTGTTTACTTTGCCATCCTTCTTATCCGCCAAATACTTGGGGCAGTTCCGCTTCCAGTGTCCAGTCTGCTTGCAGTAGAAGCACTCAGTCTCAGGCTTAGGTCCAGACTTGGGTTTCTTCTCTTGAGCAGCAACTTGTTTGCTGTTCTTCTTGAAGCTCCCCTTCTTCTTCCCTTTGCCCTTTTTCTTGAAACTGGTGGTCTTCTTGACCATCAACACTTGATGCTCCTTTTTGATTTCTACCTCCGCGGCTTTTAGCATTACGAAGAGCTCGGGAATAGTCTTGTTCATCCCTTGCATATTATAGTTCATCACGAAGCTCTTGTAGCTTGGTGGCAGTGATTGAAGAATTCTGTCAATGACACTATCATCAGGAAGATTAACTCCCAGTTGAATCAAGTGATTGTTATACCCAGACATTTTGAGTATGTGTTCACTGACAGAACTATTCTCCTCCATCCTGCAGCTATAGAACTTATTGGAGACTTCATATCTCTCAATCCGGGCATTTGCTTGAAATATTAACTTCAACTCCTGGAACATCTCATATGCTCCATGACATTCAAAACATCGTTGAAGACCCTATTCTAAGCCGTAAAGCATGGCACACTGAACTATCGAGTAGTCATCAGCTTTGCTCTGCCAGACGTTCTTTACGTCGTCAGTTGCATCAGTAGCAGGCCTGGCACCCAGCGGTGCTTCCAGGACGATGCAGCTATGAGGATAATCCTCAGGTTATGGACCCAGTCCGTGTAATTGCTACCATCATCTTTCAACTTTGCTTTCTCAAGTAACGCATTAAAATTCAACGGAACAACAGCACGAGCCATCTATCTACAACAAACATAGACAAGAAAAATACTATCAGGTACTAAGTCCATGATAAATTTAAGTTCAATTAATCATATTACTGAAGAACTCCCACTTAGACAGACATCTCTCTAGTCATCTAAGTGATCACGTGATCCAAATTAACTAAACCATGTCCGGTCATCACGTGAGATGGAGTAGTATCAATGGTGAACATCACTATGTTGATCATATCTACTATATGATTCACGCTTGACCTTTCAGTCTCCGTGTTCCGAGGCCATATCTGTTATATGCTAGGCTCGTCAAGTTTAACCTGAGTATTCTGTGTGTGCAACTGTTTTGCACCCGTTGTATTTGAACGTAGAGCCTATCACACCCGATCATCACGTGGTGTCTCAGCACGAAAAACTTTCGCAACGGTGCATACTCAAGGAGAACACTTCTTGATAATTTTTAGTGAGAGATCATCTTAAAATGCTACCGTCAATCAAAGCAAGATAAGATGTATAAAGGATAAACATCACATGCAATCAATATAAGTGATATGATATGGCCATCATCATCTTGTGCTTGTGATCTCCATCTCCGAAGCACCGTCGTGATCACCATCGTCACCGGCGCGACACCTTGATCTCCATCGTAGCATCGTTGTCGTTACTCCATCCATTGCTTCTACGACTATCGCTACCGCTTAGTGATAAAGTAAAGCAATTACAGGGCGTTTGCATTTCATATAATAAAGCGACAACCATATAGCTCCTGCCAGTTGCCGATAACTTCGGTTACAAAACATGATCATCTCATACAATAAAATATAGCATCACGTCTTGACCATATCACATCACAACATGCCCTGCAAAAACAAGTTAGACGTCCTCTACTTTGTTGTTGCAAATTTTACGTGGCTGCTACGGGCTGAGCAAGAACCGTTCTTACCTACGCATCAAAACCACAACGATAGTTCGTCAAGTTAGTGCTGTTTTAACCTTCGCAAGGACCGGGCGTAGCCACACTCTGTTCAACTAAAGTTGGAGAAACAGACACCCGCTAGTCACCTGTGTGCAAAGCACGGCGGTAAAACCAGTCTCGCGTAAGCGTACGCGTAATGTCGGTCCGGGCCGCTTCATCCAACAATACCGCTGAACCAAAGTATGACATGCTGGTAAGCAGTATGACTTGTATCGCCCACAACTCACTTGTGTTCTACTCGTGCATATAACATCAACGCATAAAACCTAGGCTCGGATGCCACTGATGGGGAATGTAGTAATTTCAAAATTTTCCTACGCACACGCAAGATCATGGTGATGCATAGCAACGAGAGGGGAGAGTGTTGTCCACGTACCCTCGTAGACCGTAAGCGGAAGCGTTATGAAAACGCGGTCGATGTAGTTGTATGTCTTCACGATCCGACCGATCCAAGCACCGAACATACGGCACCTCCGAGTTCAGCACACGTTCAGCTCGATGACGATCCCCGGACTTCGATCCAGTAGGGTGTCGGGGATGAGTTCCGTCAGCATGACGGCGTGGTGACGATGATGATGTTCTACCGACGCAGGACTTCGCCTAAGCACCGCAACGATATGACCGAGGTGGAATATGGTGGAGGGGGGCACCGCACACGGCTAAGGAACAATCACGAAGATCAACTTATGTGTATTGGGGTGCCCCCTGCCCCCGTATATAAAGGAACAAGGGGGGAGGCCGGCCGACCCTAGGGGGCGCGCCAAGGAGGGGGGAATCCTCCTCCTAGTGGGAGTAGGATTCCCCTTTCCTAGTCCCACTAGGAAGGAGGAAGGGGGAAGGAAAGAGAGGGAGAGGGAGAGGGAAAGAGGGGCCCCGCCCCCCCTCCCTAGTCCAATTCAGACTCCCCATGGGGGGGCGCCACCTCCTGGGCTGCTGCCCTCTCTCTCCCCTCATGTGACGCCCGGGTAATTAGGCTACAGTAATCCCATGTTAACGATGCCATGTCACCTCGGTTACTATTGCTAACCTCACGATAGATCGAAACCGATTTGAATTCAAACTCAAAATCAATCAAACAATAAAAGTTTTCGAATATTAAAACTAAATGTTCGGAGTGATCCAACTAATGCATAGGTAATTATGGTGGAGAACCCTAAATTTAATAAAATGTTTAAGTGTTCAAAATAATTAAAATTGTAGGTTAAATAAGAAAATAAATGCATTTTGAATTTTTATAAAGTATTAAACTATTTTAGTTGGGATAAGAATTGTTGTGGCAGTAGTTTATTTAAAAGTACCAATTTAGGTGTTAGTGATAATTTTTACTAAAGCTAAAATAAAATGTAACTAAAATAAAATAGGAAAGAATAAATAAATAAAAAGGAA
>NC_041391.1:678881522-678890720 GCF_002162155.2 Triticum dicoccoides
CCCCAAAAAAAAGGGAAGAAGTAAAAAAACTAAAATAATTAATTAATTAATTAATTAAGTTAATTAATTCTGTTATTAATTAATTAGTGAATTAATTAAGTTAACTAATTCTATAACTAAACTAATTGAATCTAGTTAACCTAATCTTTTAGTTAAGCTGATTAACTTTGATTACTTAAACTCCGTGAATGACAGTGGGACCTAGCTGTTAGTTTGACTAGTCAACAGTTAGAATTGACCGTTGATGTCATGATGACGTCATAAACGATTTTCAATTAAATTAATTCTGCTAATTCTAAAAATCATTTAAAACTTTGAAAATTAATATAAAATAAACCTTAACTCAGATGAAAATACTTTCTACATGAAAGTTGCTCAGAACGACGAGACGAATCCGGTTACGCAGCCCGTTCGTCCGCCACACATCCCTAACATATCGAACACGCAACTTTCCCCCTCCGGATCACCTGTCCGAAAACGCGAAACACCGGGGATACTTTCCCGGATGTTTCCCCCTTCACCGGTATCACCTACTACCGTGTTAGGGCACACCGAACACCGCGTATTGCCTTGTTACGCTTTGTGATGCTTTGATTGCTCTGTTATTTATTGTGTTCCCTCTCCGTTACTTCTTTCCGATAGACCCCGAGACTGCCGGCGACCCCAGTTCGACTACGGAGTTGACGACCCCTACTTGCCAGAGCAACCAGGCAAGCCCCCCCCCTGATCACCAGATATCGCCTATTCTCCTCTATACTGCTTGCATTAGAGTAGTGTAGCATGTTACTGCTTTCCGTTAATCCTATTCTGATGCATAGCCTGTCATTGTTGCTACAGTCATTGATACCCTACCCGCAATCCTAAATGCTTAGTATAGGATGCTAGTTTATCATCATTGGCCCTACATTCTTGTCAGTCTGCCTTGCTATACTATTGGGCCGTGATTACTCGGGAGGTGATCACGGGTATATACTATACATACATACATACTATACAGATGGTGACTAAAGTCGGGTCAGCTCGATGAGTACCCGCAAGTGATTCTGATGAGGGGGCTGAAAGGACAGGTGGCTCCATCCCGGTAGAGGTGGGCCTGGGTTCCCGACGGCCCCCGACTGTTACTCTGTGGCGGAGCGACAGGGCAGGTTAAGACCACCTAGGAGACAGGTGGGCCTGGCCCTGTTCGACGTTCGCGGATACTTAACACGCTTAACGAGATCTTGGTATTTGATCTGAGTCTGGCTACTGGCCTATACGCACTAACCAACTACGCGGGAACAGTTATGGGCACTCGGCGTCGTGGTATCAGCCGAAGCCTTCGTGACGTCAGCGACTGAGCGGCGCGCGCCGGGTTGGACTGCGTTAACGCAAATTTCCTTTGTAATGGAGGTTGCTAGGTCTGCTCACCGGCCGCGTACGCAACATGCAGGTGTGCAATGGGCGATGGGCCAGGACCCCTGCGCGCATAGGATTTAGACCGGCGTGCTGACCTCTCTGTTGTGCCTAGGTGGGGCTGCGACGTGTTGATCTCCCGAGCCGGGCATGACCCAGTAAAGTGTGTCCGGCCAAATGGGATCGAGCGTGTTGGGTTATGTGGTGCACCCCTGCAGGGAAGTTAATCTATTCGAATAGCCGTGATCTTCGGTAACAAGACGACTTGGAGTTGTACCTTGACCTTATGACAACTAGAACCGGATACTTAATAAAACACACCCTTCCAAGTTCCACAGACAACCCGGTGATCGCTTTTCCACAGGGCGACGAGGGGAGGATCGCCGGGTAGGATTATGCTATGCGATGCTACTGGAGATGCTACTTGGAGATGCTACTTGGAGATGCTACTTGGAGGACTTCAATCTACTCTCTTCTACATGCTGCAAGACGGAGGCTGCCAAAAGCGTAGTCTTCGATAGGACTAGCTATCCCCCTCTTATTCTGGCATTCTGCAGTTCAGTCCACTGATATGGCCTCCTTACACATATACCCATGCATATGTAGTGTAGTTCCTTTGCTTGCGAGTACTTTGTATGAGTACTCACGGTTGCTTTCTCCCTCCTTTTTCCCTCTTTCCTTTCTTTCTGGTTGTCGCAACCAGATGCTGGAGTCCAGGAGCCAGACGCCACCGTTGACGACGACCCCTACTACACCGGAGGTGCCTACTACTACGTGCAGCCCGCTGACGACGACCAGGAGTAGTTAGGAGGATCCCAGGCAGGAGGCCTGCGCCTATTTCGATCTGTATCCTAGTTTGTGCTAGCCTTCTTAAGGCAAACTTGTTTAACTTATGTCTGTACTCAGATATTGTTGCTTCCGCTGACTCGTCTATGATCGAGCACTTGTATTCGAGCCTTTGAGGCCCCTGGCTTGTATTATGATGCTTGTATGACTTATTTATGTTTTAGAGTTGTGTTGTGATATCTTCCCGTGAGTCCCTGATCTTGATCGTACACATTTGCGTGCATGATTAGTGTATAATTGAATCGGGGGCGTCACAAGTTGGTATCAGAGCCAACTGCCTGTAGGAATCCCCTTTTCACACTCCTTGGCCGAAGTCGAGTCTAGACTTTACAAAACTTTTACTAACATGGTTGTGCGGCCCATGGGCCCACGTCGCCATTGGGTGGTATCAGGATCTTTTATTCCTCAACCTATACTCCGGGACTCTGTCATCTCTTCTATTCGGGTTAAATGAATTTTGCTAAATCTAACATTAGGATCTCGTTATCACTTTCACCCGGAGAGCCTCTTATTACTGATGATCGTCTGCTGCACGTGAAGACCCTGAAGATACTCTCCGCTGTAACTCGAGAATTCGTGTCCGTTGCTTTTGAAATTCACTACCACCGAAATATCCCTAAGGATAAATACATACATCTGTCGTTCTTACTTTTGTTCCCAGTTGATCTTGACATTGGAAGATACCTTGATCGGAGGGTGAATGAGTAGTGTCGTATAAAGTCGTACAAGTATTCATCGTATGCCTAGTACTGCTCACCGTAGATCCATGTCGTCGGGCCTGATTAAAAATCTACTCCCTCCGTTTCTAAATATAAGTCTTTTTAGAGATTCCACTACAAACTACATACGAATGTATATATAGACATTTTTTTTGTTCCGTATGTAGTTCATAGTGGAATCTCTAAAAGGACTTATATTTACGAACGGAGGGAGTAGTAACTTTTGCTTAAGAAAAAGAAATGAAAATGATAGGTACCTGATGTTAGATACAAGCGCATGGCAAGTCAAACCTTTTTTTTGTAATTCTCGTGCCGTAAGGATGACAAGTTAGTTGACACACGGTAATTTTTTTGTCAAAAAATAAACTGAAGCACAAGGTTACCATACTTACCTACTAACGTTATCATCAAAAACGTTCGATTTGCCATATGCTTGTACCTACCTGACGTATCAGATTCCAAAAGAAATCAGTTGCTGTTTCCACCTATGTCGACACTAAAGACAGAGCTAGCAGCTGGCGATCCATCTGATTTAAATCCTGTCGCTTTCCTTGCTCAACATGGAGAAACTATACTTATTGTTCGAAAATAATTGTTCAGCTCGTCCTCGTACATGCATTTGCCTAATGTATATAGGAGTATTATTATGTATACTGCACGAGCGTGGTAAATGATCGGGTACGTACGTGTGGCCGGGGCTTTTTTTAAAAAAAAAATCTTTTTTTTTGCAGGCAAGTGTGGCCGGGATTAGGCTGAAACCAATCAACATGTGGTAGTTTCCGTCCGCATACGTGCACTCGTAGAAAGTAGATTTCTCATAACAGCCCATGGCCGGCCGGCACGTACAGGCTTACCGCAGTAAATAAACTAGGTGCCGTTGTGCCTCGGCCAGCTTTGACAGCCCGGCCGCCGTCGAAAGTTCTCGATCGTCTCCCTCTTGCAATATTCTTCCAAAGAGACTAAGAAAGAAGGCTTGCATGGCGGTAGAAAAGAATGAATTGGGGAATTATGAGGTCGGTGCCTACGGCATCATGGGTTGTCAGCGATTCATTACCGGCCACTTATATCTGTTTGGTAAAAAATTGCAATCGAAAGAGTAAGTTTGATTCAAAATTTGCACAATTTGCACTGTTTTGAGTGAAAAGTAAAGAACGAGAGAGTTTGAATGAAAGATGATCTATCAGTCTTTATTGATGATAGAAATGGGGTATTTATACCCAGGCGGAAGTACACATGGTGTTTGGCGGTCAAGTAAACACATAGTTACTTGAGAGCACAGAAATTACACAGTTGCCTTCAGAGCCAAGGAAGTACATGGTTGCTTGAGAACCAAGCAACCTATCTAACAATTAACTTAATCCTAATTGGGTTAATTAATAAGCAATTATTCTATTCTTAACACTCCCCTTTGTACAACACCTCTTCTTTGGTACATCCATCATCTTGACAAATTCTTTGAATAATCTTGAATGTCTCCTCCAAAAACCATGTGGGAAAAATATGAGGAGAATAGTGCAGATATGTTGCTAAAACTCCTTTAAACCCAGTGGGAAAAATAATAAGGAGAAAACGATACAACATACGAGAAAAACCTTTGAAGAAGGAGAAAAATCATCGATGAGTTTAGAGAACAATTAATATGTCTTGAGTACTTTCTTCAAAAACCTCGATAGGGGAAATAGAAAGTATGACGTATGATCTTTGATAAGATATTGCCTCATTAAAACCATTATGAGAAACTTTGATACAAAACTCATAACGGAAAAGAGAGTGATATGATATGCCATTGAAAACTCCTTTAAAACCCAGTGGGAAAAATATAAGGAGAAAGTGTATAACATATACGGGCATTTTTGTTTATATTGTCTCGTTAAAACCCTTTATGAGAAACTATTAGGGAAAATTCTTGAAGGGAAAAAGAGCACAATATATGTAATCTTAGGATTGTTAATAGGTTATAGATTTGGGAAATTACTCCCCCTGAACTTTGCAAACCTAGAGAATGTGTAATACAAATTCCATTGATATGATCATGACATTATGAATAATCTGTAGTATTTTGAAAGTATATTGTTTGCATATTGTTTCCTCACTTTCTATAATTCGTGAGGATAAGTAATTTTTGAGCAATGTACTTTACGATATTGCTCTTCATATAACCTGTAGTTTTTGAGTAACACAAGTGGTAGCGTCTTGATAAATCAAGTTATGTGATTCTGATGAATCTCAACCACATTATTTTGAGTGTGGTTAATCATTCTGCTAAGCCATGCATATTTTGCAATGTTTTTATATAAAGCAATTATGTCAGAAAGATAACTGGAAATAACCATAAAAGCCCATTTAGATGACTTCCATATGAAGGCTATTCCAGCAAATGCAGTCATTGATATGGCATTGTTGGGATCAAAGAAAGAGCCAACATCATTAAATAATATCATGACAATATCTTATATTTCCTGATGGAAATATCCAAGATTTATTGTGAGCTTGAGATATGAGCTGATATTTCTTATATCGACCATATACCTTTGGTTGGGGGTTGCACTCTGAACAAAGATAGCAAATATAGTGTCAGGTCTGACGTAGTTTGCAATTATATGAGTGCTTTGACATTAGTGAGATATAGAACTTCAGGTCCTCATATCACTTCATTAACACACTAGGTATGAATGGATTTGTACGCTATCAGGGGTAGTATGACCATATTACATGTCTTTTGTTGATACAATATATCCACATTGAACTTCTCGTATATGTTTTGGATATATGTAGACTGATATATGTATTCTTAAGAGAATGCTCATGTTGTAAGCTTAAGCTAAATTTGGTTGAATTCAAATTTTCTGTCTTGAGATGATTTTATGTATTTTTAGGTCCTTTTGAGACATTGATAAGAAATTATCGATATACACTGAGGTGATGCAAGGAAATAAAATTTATGATTTCTTTATTAAAACACATAAAAAATCATCATTATTCGAGTAATCCTTTTGAAGAAGGAACTCATTTAGTCGGTAGTACCATATGATTTTCGACTATTTCAAGTCATAGACAGACTTACGAAGTTTTACACAAAACTTGTTGCGATTTGCTTTTGGATTTGGAAGTATAAGCCATTCAGGGACTTCAATAGAGACTTCCAAAATAAGTGACTCATATGAGTATGTAGCCACTTCATCCATCAACTGCATGGAGAATATTATTATTTTTATTGCCAATGATATTTAGTATCGAAACATAATTCCACTTATACCAAGAGGGTATGTTACATCGTAATCAATGTTGGGTCTCTGCGTGAACACTTTGCTACAAGCCTCGCTTTCTCACCACCTCGTTGACTTTATCTATGAAGGAGAAGTTTTTACTATTCCATACGGAAGATACTTATGAGAAGTAGGTATTACTGCAGTAAATACCACTCATTTGTTGAGCGAGTGCTATTCTTCATTACTTGCTTCCTTTTATTTGAACCAATATGAGTGCGAGAGGCACTGTACCATGGATTTTGGTTCTGGGCCCAAAAGCTTTTAGCAATTTGAGAAGAAATATATGTCAACAAATGTAGTCTTTAGATTATATAATTCTGGTAGAATCATTGAAGTTTGTGGAAAAAATATTTGTTCCTTTTTAACTCCTTGTGATTTCCTACAACAAATGTAGTCAAGGAGTTTCGATGTCCCGGAACCAAAACATTTTGTGCACATTTATGCCGGGCTTTGGATTATGAGCATCCAGTAAGGTGTCTTTCAACTTGATGTTGAATTACATTTACTGGTTGAGGATTTGATTTCCTTTGTGTCCGCAGAAGCATATGAGAAGTTATACCTCATCTTGTCAGATTTTCTTCCCCTCTTGCTCTCATTTGGGGAGAAGAGTGGTTTATCAGGTACCTCCACTCTTTCTGACATTTTACTGCAGGAATATAGAATTTAGTAACACCTTTTATCAGTAAATGTATGTGGCAGATTTGCAATGTGTTGCAAATATACGTTTCTATAAACTTCTAGTTCAGATTCTTTGAGTACGTGGATATAAGGATTGAATGTCAATAACATTTCTAATTTATTTCTCGGCATTCTTTGTGGTACTTATCTCCCCCTAATGCCGGAAAATATCCTTATTGCTGATTCAATCAGCATACGGGCAGTGAATAATTTTGATTGACGGATAAATTGTTATTCCTCACATAGATCCCTAATTTTCTGTGAGTGCCCATTGATGTACGTTGGAGTGGTGATATCGGTATGTAACCGAATTATCGCATATGAGAAATACTTTGTTGATTTCCACGTAGTTACTACAAGGGGAAAGTAGTATGATATGCAGTTCGTATGATTTAGATCATACTTACAGTGTGTAAGGCCATATGTGTCCAGCAAGAGGCTGGAAAATTTACAATTCTTTAAAGTGGTCATGTAACTCATTGGACTATCTTCGGTAAGAAATTTAGTTTAGCTATTTTGGGTATGTACATAGGGTACTGAATGCAATCAGAAAATTTTCGTGAAATGATTTCAACGACATTGTCCATTCGAATGAGTTTATCCTTTTTTCAGGAGAATTTGCTCCTACTTTAATAAGTTAAGCAATTTATCGGGTGAGATCATGGTTGTGTGTGATAAGAGACACACTTAAAAACATTTTATGAATGTGTATGTGAGTACCATGAAGTATCTAAATTACAATATATAATGGTTCAACATTCCACATATATCTTTTGAATGTGTTCAAGGAAGAATAAGTGGCTCATTTAGAATTTTAAGGTGAGAGATCCTTAAAATAGATTTCCCCTATGGCACATGTGGAGCAAATTATAATCCTATGATATGGGGAATATTTTGCAACTTGTTAAGTTGTGACCAACAGAATTGTCAATAATTTTCTAATCATCCGCGAACCAGGATGGGTAAGGTTATTAAGATAAATATTCATTTATTAAGAGTTAGAAAATTATTGCGTATGCAACAATATTGAGTATGAATTGAACCATACATTCAAATTTATCAAATATCATGTTTGAAAAATAGGATATCGGACATTGCACTACACGTAGTAGCACAAGTATAGCCTAACGATATTTGGGGAATAACTAGGAGATTACATGAGGTCTCCAACATTATTGAAAATTTAATTATGCAAACATATCATCGGTGCAAAGGAATTCACCTTCCTTTTAATCCACTAGATTTTTGGTTCTCCTTCAGATGAAGATCTGAGAACAATCATTTACCAGAATATTTTCTCGTTGTATGTTTGCAAATTTTCAAATTATCCCAATGAACTTATTTGCCTTTTTAATAATTATGTGGTGTGGTTTGACCATATGTTTGAGGGTTTGGTAATCATAGGGAAAATATTTATATAACCACACATTTGACAAACTTGAGAGTTGTCTTTTGATCATTTGATAATGACTAATTCCTATTATGAGATAACACTACAATGAAAAACCTTATACACAGAATCTTACCAGCAGCGCTCTTCAAAATACGACGCTACTACTATTTAGCAGTAGCGCGTGCCACAAAAACGCGCTGCTGAAAGAAAAATAGCAGTAGTGCGTCCTCTCCAAACCGCGCTACTGCTCTAATTGCCATGACCTCACCGTCAATCTAGTTATAGCAGTAGCGCCCTATTCCGCACCGCCCTACTGATATAGATGTTAGCAGTAGCGCATTTCTATACAGCTCGCTACTGCTAAGTTCAGTCCACAAGTTTAGTCCCACCTCGCTCCGTGAACAGGGTGTTTACCAGCTTAAATATGTTACTTCTCAAACTATCACAACCACATGGTCTTCACTGAACTCTATGTGTAGAATTTATGGCCGCAATATGAGTCTTCTCCGGTTCCTACCGAAGAGGACTGATATTGACAATTCAGATTATACACAAAAAAATCATTGATGGCCAATGTATTTTTGCATTGATAGACAATGTATTTTTGCATGCTTACACTTAGCAGTAGCGCGTATCCTAGCCCAGCGCTACTGCTATTCTCCTTAGCTGTAGCGCTTTTTTGTACCCGCGCTACTACTAACCTTACCTTATCCCCCACACGGCTGACCCTCTCTCTCTCACTCACTCTCCCCTCTCAGTCACTCTCGCCCGTGCCGATACCCGTCGTCGTCCGTCGCCGCCGCCGCCGTCGTCCGTCGCCGCTAAGGTACTCCCTCCTTCCGTCCCTCCTCCTCCCACCATGCCCTCCTCCCTCCTCCCTCCGCATGTGATCGCCCCCTCC
>NC_041391.1:678891143-678900138 GCF_002162155.2 Triticum dicoccoides
TGTTCTTGCAAATCGTAGCTAATTTAAATGTAGATTTTAGAATGTAGACATCGTAGACTGTAGGTTTTTTAATAGAATAATTTTTTTTGACTATTTTAGGTGTTTTGAATAAAATAGAAGTAAGAAAATTTAGGGTAGAACTAGGGTAGTAGAATTTTTAGCAAGATATTTTCAAATGTTTTTTTTCATATTTTCAACCATCGATAAGTGGCCTATGTTTTGCCGGAGTGTTGATTAATTCCCGTTCCGGCAAATTTCAGGCGCTCGATACGTCCTTTTTTAGCAAAGGTCATGCCGTATTTTATGGGTTTTGTCGTCGAGTTATAATCTTTAAATTTTGAACACAGGAGATGTCTGATGATGATGGGATCCTGAAGTGTAGGTACTGCTACGATGACTGGGGTGTGTGCGACAGGTTTCTTTTGTTCAATGTGTAATTTATGGACTTTTTTCAATTCGATTAGTACATCCCGTGCCATGCTAGACCATATGTATTGGAGAAGCTTGGTTTTGGTTTAGATGACTTTGAGAATGTGGAGATGAGGAGGGCTCACTTAAGAACCAAACATGGTTATGAGTTTCTTGTTAAATTCTATAATGCGGTCGATCGCTCCCATTTTGGTTGCTCTAATTGGGAAACGCTCTGCAAGGCATATGGATTTGAGGAGGCAATGCGAATAAGATTTGATATTCGTCCCAAAGATTATGATGATGATGATAATATCGACATCTGGGTGGATGTGGATATGACTCCAGTTTTACCTAGATGTGAGTTTGTCAAACTAATTTGTTAAGTTTGGTAATTTATGTTGTTAATTTAAAAATATTTGGTGTTCGTCCGTACTAAACTTATTTATTTATAATTATCATCTTATTTCTTATCTTCAAGAAATACTCGGAAGGTAGTAGACAACACATACTACAGCTATGACTCCAAGCTTAACTGCGAGGAGAAAGGTTATCTTGTCTCATTCATAGAAGATGTTGATGATGGGGAACGTAGTAATTTCAAAAATTTCCTACGCACACGCAAGATCATGGTGATGCATAGCAACGAGAGGGGAGAGTGCTGTCCACGTACCCTCGTAGACCGTAAGCGGAAGCGTTATGACAACGCGGTTGATGTAGTCGTACGTCTTCACGATCCGGCCGATCCAAGCACCGAATGTACGGCACCTCCGAGTACAGCACACGTTTAGCTCGATGACGATCCCTGGACTCCGATCCAGCAGGGTGTCGGGGATGAGTTCTGTCAGCACGACGGCGTGGTGATGATGATGATGTTCTACCGACGCAGGGCTTCGCCTAAGCACCGCAACGATATGACTGAGGTGGAATATGGTGGAGGGGGGCACCGCACACGGCTAAGGAACGATCACGAAGATCAGCTTATGTTTATTGGGGTGCCCCCTGCCCCCGTATATAAAGGAGCAAGGGGGGAGGCCGGCCAGCCCTAGGGGGCGTGCCAAGGAGGGGGGAATCCTCCTCCTAGTGGGAGTAGGATTCCCCTTTCCTACTCCCACTAGGAAGGAGGAAGGGGGAAGGAAAGAGAGGGAGAGGGAGAGGGAAAGAGGCCCCCCCCGCCGCCCTCCCTAGTCCAATTCGGACTCCCCATGGGGGGGCGCGCCACCTCCTAGGCTGCTGCCCTCTCTCTCCCCTCAGGCCCACTACGGCCCAATACTTTTCCGGTAACCCCTCCGGCACTCCGGTTTTCTCCGAAATTACCCGGAACAATTCCCGTGTCTGAATATAGTCGTCCAATATATCAATCTTTACGTCTCAACCATTTCGAGACTCCTCGTCATGTCCGTGATCACATCCGGGACTCCGAACAACCTTCGTTACATCAAAACATATAAACTCATAATAAAATTGTCATCGTAACGTTAAGCGTGCGGACCCTACGGGTTCGAGAACTATGTAGACATGACCTAGAACTATTCTCGGTCAATAACCAATAGCGGAACCTGGATGCTCATATTGGCTCCCACATATTCTATAAAGATCTTTATTGGTCAAACCGCATAACAACATACGTTGTTCCCTTTGTCATCGGCATGTTACTTGCCCGAGATTCGATCGTCGGTATCTAATACCTAGTTTAATCTCATTACTGGCAAGTCTCTTTACTCGTTACATAATGCATCATTCCATAACTAACTCATTAGCTACATTGCTTGCAAGGCTTATAGTGATGTGCATTACCAAGAGAGCCCAGAGATACCTCTCCGACAATCGGAGTGACAAAACCTAATCTTGAAATTCGCCAACCCAACATGTACCTTTGGAGACACCTGTAGAGCTCCTTTGTAATCACCCAGTTACGTCGTGACATTTGGTAGCACACAAAGTGTTCCTCCGGTAAACGGGAGTTGCATAATCTCATAGTTACAGGAACATGTATAAGTCATGAAGAAAGCAATAGCAACATACTAAACGATCAAGTGCTAGGCTAACGGAATGGGTCATGTCAATCACATCATTCTTCTAATGATGTGATCCCGTTAATCAAATGACAACACATGTCTATGGTTAGGAAACATAACCATCTTTGATTAATGAGCTAGTCAAGTAGAGGCATACTAGTGACATTTATGTTTGTCTATGTATTCACACATGTATCATGTTTCCGTTTAATACAATTAAAGCATTAATAATAAACATTTATCATGATATGAGGACATAAATAATAACTTTATTATTGCCTCTAGGGCATATTTCCTTCAGTTTCCCACTAGCACTAGAGTCAATAATCTAGATTACACAGTAATGATTCTAACACACATGGAGTCTTGGTGTTGATAATGTTTTGCCCATGGAAGAGGCTTAGTCAACGGGTCTGCAACATTCAGATCCGTATGTATCTTGCAAATCTCTATGTCTCCCACCTGGACTTGGTCCCGGATGGAATTGAAGCGTCTCTTGATGTGCTTGGTCCTTTTGTGAAATCTGGATTCCTTTGCCAAGGCAATTGCACCAGTATTGTCACAGAAGATCAACATTGATCCTGATGCACTAGGTATGACACCTAGATCGGAAATGAACTCTTTCATCCAGACTCCTTCATTTGCTGCTTCTGAAGCAGCTATGTACTCCGCTTCACATGTAGATCCTGCCACGACGCTTTGTTTAGAACTGCACCAACTTACAGCTCCACCGTTTAATAAAAACATGTATCCGGTTTGCGATTTAGAATCGTCCGGATCAGGGTCAAAGCTTGCATCGACGTAACCATTTACGACTAGCTCTTTGTCACCTCCATATACGAGAAACATATCCTTAGTCCTTTTCAGGTATTTCAGGATGTTCTTGACCGCTGTCCAGTGATCCACTCCTGGATTACTTTGGTACCTTCCTGCCAAGCTTATTGCTAAGCATACGTCAGGTCTGGTACACAGCATTGCATACATGATAGAGCCTATGGCTAAAGCATAGGGAATATTTTTCATTTTCTCTCTATCTTCTGCTGTGGTCGGGCATTGAGTCTAACTCAATTTCACACCTTGTAATACAGGCAAGAACCCTTTCTTTGCTTGATCCATTTTGAACTTTTTCAAAACTTTATCAAAGTATGTGCTTTGTGAAAGTCCGATTAAGCGTCTTGATCTATCTCTATAAATCTTGATGCCCAATATGTAAGCAGCTTCACCGAGGTCTTTCATAGAAAAACTTTTATTCAAGTATCCCTTTATGCTATCCAGAAATTCTATATCATTTCCAATTAACAATATGTCATCTACATATAATATCAGAAATGCTACCGAGCTCCCACTCACTTTCTTGTAAATACGGGCTTATCCAAAAGTCTGTATAAAACCATATGCTTTGATCACACTATCAAAGCGTTTATTCCAACTCCGAGATGCTTGCACCAGTCCATAAATGGATAGCTGGAGCTTGCACACTTTGTTAGCACCTTTTGGATCGACAAAACCTTCTGGTTGCATCATATACAACTCTTCTTCCAGAAATCCATTCAAGAATGCAGTTTTGACATCCATTTGCCAAATTTCATAATCATGCAGCAATTGCTAACATGATTCGGACAGACTTAAGCATCGCTACGGGTGAGAAAGTCTCATCGTAGTCAACCCCTTGAACTTGTCGAAAACCTTTCACAACAAGTCGAGCTTTATAGGCAGTTACATTACCATCTGCGTCAGTCTTCTTCTTAAAGATCTATTTATTCTCAATGGCTTGCCGATCATCGGGCAAGTCAACCAAAGTCCATACTTTGTTCTCATGCATGGATCCCATCTCAGATTTCATGGCTTCTAGCCATTTTGCGGAATCTGGGCTCATCATCGCTTCCTCATAGTTCGTAGGTTCGCCATGGTCAAGTAACATGACTTCCAGAATAGGATTACCGTACCACTCTGGTGCGGATCTTACTCTGTTAGACCTGCGAGGTTCACTAGAAATTTGATCTGAAGTTTCATGATCCATATCATTAGCTTCCTCACTAATTGGTGTAGTTGTCACAGGAACCGGTTCTTGTGATGGACTACTTTCCAATAAGGGAGCAGGTACAGTTACCTCATCAAGTTCTACTTTCCTCCCACTCACTTCTTTCGAGAGAAACTCCTTCTCTAGAAAGGATCCGAATTTAGCAACGAAAATCTTGCCCTCAGATCTGTGATAGAAGGTGTACCCAACAGTCTCTTTTGGGTATCCTATGAAGACACATTTCTCCGATTTGGGTTCGAGCTTATCTGGTTGAAGTTTCTTCACATAAGCATCGCAGCCCCAAACTTTAAGAAACGACAACTTTGGTTTCTTGCCAAACCACAGTTCATGAGGTGTCGTCTTAACGGATTTTGATGGTGCCCTATTTAACGTGAATGCGGTCGTCTCTAAAGCATAACCCCAAAACGATAGCGGTAAATTAGTAAGAGACATCATAGATCACACCATATCTAGTAAAGTACGATTATGACGTTCAGACACACCATTTCGTTGTGGTGTTCCGGGTGGCGTCAGTTGCGAAACTATTCTGCATTGTTTCAAATGTAAACCAAACTCGTAACTCAAATATTCTCCTCCACGATCAGATCGTAGAAATTTTATTTTCTTATTACGATGATTTTCCACTTCACTCTGAAATTCTTTGAACTTTTCAAATGTTTCAGACTTGTGTTTCATTAAGTAGATATACCCATATCTGCTCAAATCATGTGTGAAGGTGAGAAAATAACAATACCCGCCGCGAGCCTCAATATTCATTGGACCAAAAACATCAGTATGTATGATTTCCAACAAATCAGTTGCTCGCTCCATAGTTCCGGAGAACGGCGTTTCAGTCATCTTGCCCATGAGGCACAGTTCGCAAGTACCAAGTGATTCATAATCAAGTGATTCCAAAAGTCCATCAGTATGGAGTTTCTTCATGCGCTTTATATCGATGTGACCTAAACGGCAGTGCCACAAATAAGTTGCACTATCATTATCAACTCTGCATCTTTTGGTTTCAACACTATGAATATGTGTATCACTACTATCGAGATTCAATAAAAATAGACCACTCTTCTAGGGTGCATGACCATAAAAGATATTACTCATATAAATAGAACAACCATTATTCTCTGATTTAAATGAATAACCATCTCGCATCAAACAAGATCCAGATATAATGTTCATGCTCAACGCTGGCACCAAATAACAATTATTTAGGTCTAAAACTAATCCCGATGGTAGATGTAGAGGTAGCGTGTCGACTGCGATCACATCGACTTTGGAACCATTTCCCACGCGCATCGTCACCTCGTCCTTAGCCAATCTTCACTTAATCCGTAGTCCCTGTTTCGAGTTGCAAATATTAGCAACAGAACCAGTATCAAATACCCAGGTACTACTGCGAGTATTAGTAAGGTACACATCAATAACATGTATATCACATATACCGTTGTTTACTTTGCCATCCTTCTTATCCGCCAAATACTTGGGGCAGTTCCGCTTCCAGTGTCCAGTCTGCTTGCAGTAGAAGCACTCAGTCTCAGGCTTAGGTCCAGACTTGGGTTTCTTCTCTTGAGCAGCAACTTGTTTGCTGTTCTTCTTGAAGCTCCCCTTCTTCTTCCCTTTGCCCTTTTTCTTGAAACTGGTGGTCTTCTTGACCATCAACACTTGATGCTCCTTTTTGATTTCTACCTCCGCGGCTTTTAGCATTACGAAGAGCTCGGGAATAGTCTTGTTCATCCCTTGCATATTATAGTTCATCACGAAGCTCTTGTAGCTTGGTGGCAGTGATTGAAGAATTCTGTCAATGACACTATCATCAGGAAGATTAACTCCCAGTTGAATCAAGTGATTGTTATACCCAGACATTTTGAGTATGTGTTCACTGACAGAACTATTCTCCTCCATCCTGCAGCTATAGAACTTATTGGAGACTTCATATCTCTCAATCCGGGCATTTGCTTGAAATATTAACTTCAACTCCTGGAACATCTCATATGCTCCATGACATTCAAAACATCGTTGAAGACCCTATTCTAAGCCGTAAAGCATGGCACACTGAACTATCGAGTAGTCATCAGCTTTGCTCTGCCAGACGTTCTTAACGTCGTCAGTTGCATCAGTAGCAGGCCTGGCACCCAGCGGTGCTTCCAGGACGATGCAGCTATGAGGATAATCCTCAGGTTATGGACCCAGTCCGTGTAATTGCTACCATCATCTTTCAACTTTGCTTTCTCAAGTAACGCATTAAAATTCAACGGAACAACAGCACGAGCCATCTATCTACAACAAACATAGACAAGAAAAATACTATCAGGTACTAAGTCCATGATAAATTTAAGTTCAATTAATCATATTACTGAAGAACTCCCACTTAGACAGACATCTCTCTAGTCATCTAAGTGATCACGTGATCCAAATTAACTAAACCATGTCCGGTCATCACGTGAGATGGAGTAGTATCAATGGTGAACATCACTATGTTGATCATATCTACTATATGATTCACGCTCGACCTTTCAGTCTCCGTGTTCCGAGGCCATATCTGTTATATGCTAGGCTCGTCAAGTTTAACCTGAGTATTCCGCGTGTGCAACTGTTTTGCACCCGTTGTATTTGAACGTAGAGCCTATCACACCCGATCATCACGTGGTGTCTCAGCACGAAAAACTTTCGCAACGGTGCATACTCAGGGAGAACACTTCTTGATAATTTTTAGTGAGAGATCATCTTAAAATGCTACCGTCAATCAAAGCAAGATAAGATGTATAAAGGATAAACATCACATGCAATCAATATAAGTGATATGATATGGCCATCATCATCTTGTGCTTGTGATCTCCATCTCCGAAGCACCGTCGTGATCACCATCGTCACCGGCGCGACACCTTGATCTCCATCGTAGCATCGTTGTCGTTACTCCATCCATTGCTTCTACGACTATCGCTACCGCTTAGTGATAAAGTAAAGCAATTACAGGGCGTTTGCATTTCATATAATAAAGCGACAACCATATGGCTCCTGCCAGTTGCCGATAACTTCGGTTACAAAACATGATCATCTCATACAATAAAATATAGCATCACGTCTTGACCATATCACATCACAACATGCCCTGCAAAAACAAGTTAGACGTCCTCTACTTTGTTGTTGCAAATTTTACGTGGCTGCTACGGGCTGAGCAAGAACCGTTCTTACCTACGCATCAAAACCACAACGATAGTTCGTCAAGTTAGTGCTGTTTTAACCTTCGCAAGGACCGGGCGTAGCCACACTCGGTTCAACTAAAGTTGGAGAAACAGACACCCGCTAGTCACCTGTGTGCAAAGCACGGCGGTAAAACCAGTCTCGCGTAAGCGTACGCGTAATGTCGGTCCGGGCCGCTTCATCCAACAATACCGCTGAACCAAAGTATGACATGCTGGTAAGCAGTATGACTTGTATCGCCCACAACTCACTTGTGTTCTACTCGTGCATATAACATCAACGCATAAAACCTAGGCTCGGATGCCACTGATGGGGAATGTAGTAATTTCAAAATTTTCCTACGCACACGCAAGATCATGGTGATGCATAGCAACGAGAGGGGAGAGTGTTGTCCACGTACCCTCGTAGACCGTAAGCGGAAGCGTTATGACAACGCGGTCGCTGTAGTTGTACGTCTTCACGATCCGACCGATCCAAGCACCGAACATACGGCACCTCCGAGTTCAGCACACGTTCAGCTCGATGACGATCCCCGGACACCGATCCAGCAGGGTGTGGGGGATGAGTTCCGTCAGCATGACGGCGTGGTGACGATGATGATGTTCTACTGACGTAGGACTTCTCCTAAGCACCGCAACGATATGACCGAGGTGGAATATGGTGGAGGGGGGCACCGCACACGGCTAAGGAACGATCACGAAGATCAACTTATGTGTATTGGGGTGCCCCCTGCCCCCGTATATAAAGGAACAAGGGGGAGGCCGGCCGACCCTAGGGGGCGCGCCAAGGAGGGGGGAATCCTCCTCCTAGTGGGAGTAGGATTCCCCTTTCCTAGTCTCACTAGGAAGGAGGAAGGGGGAAGGAAAGAGAGGGAGAGGGAGAGGGAAAGAGGGGCCGCGCCCCCCCTCCCTAGTCCAATTCAGACTCCCCATGGGGGGGCGCCACCTCCTGGGCTGCTGCCCTCTCTCTCCCCTCATGTGACGCCCGGGTAATTAGGCTACAGTAATCCCATGTTAACGATGCCATGTCACCTCGGTTACTATTGCTAACCTCGCGATAGATCGAAACCGATTTGAATTCAAACTCAAAATCAATCAAACAATAAAAGTTTTCGAATATTAAAACTAAATGTTCAGAGTGATCCAACTAATGCATAGGTAATTATGGTGGAGAACCCTAAATTTAATAAAATGTTTAAGTGTTCAAAATAATTAAAATTGTAGGTTAAGTAAGAAAATAAATGCATTTTGAATTTTTATAAAGTATTAAACTATTTTAGTTGGGATAAGAATTGTTGTGGCAGTAGTTTATTTAAAAGTACCAATTTAGGTGTTAG
>NC_041391.1:678900340-678900851 GCF_002162155.2 Triticum dicoccoides
CCTCGACTCCTCCCCGCCGGACTGCCTCCCCGTCACCGCGTCGCCGTCATCTCCGTCTCCCCCCCTCGCCCAATGACCCTGCTATGGTAGACGCGCCGCCCCGTCGGCGATGAACCCCTTCGCACCTATGCCCCGGCCTCCTCGCCTCGACGCCGCGATGCCGACGTCGTCGCCAGTGCTGCCTCGCCGGACTACCTCATCCCCGCCGCCCCGTCCTCATCCCCTCCCCGAGTGCTTCCCCGACTCCTCCCCGAGCACGCCTCGCTCAACTACAGGGCGTTGTGAGCCCTCTCCCTTCCCCTTTCCCTCCCTGATGGATTCGTCACCGTGGCCCATTCCCGTCCTCGCTTCGCTGCCCACGGCAGCGCGTGCTCTGGTTCGTCCGAGCACAAGCCCCACGTCCACACGCCCCTGGGATGCGCTCGCCGCGCTGCACTGGCGCCCCGCGCCCGCCTCCACCCTCGCGCGGCCTCGCCGCCCGCTGTGGGCGCCGTGATGCCCGCGGCCGGCC
>NC_041391.1:678900903-678908158 GCF_002162155.2 Triticum dicoccoides
CGAGTCCAGGCGCCCGTGCACCCACACCCGATAGCCCACCCGTTTCCCCCGTGTGCCATTGACAACTGGGCCCCACCCCAAAAAAAAGGGAATAAGTAAAAAAACTAAATTAATTAATTAATCAATTAATTAGTTAAGTTAATTAATTCTGTTATTAATTAATTAGTGAATTAATTAAGTTAACTAATTCTGTAATTAAACTAATTGAATCTAGTTAATCTAATCTTTTTGTGAAGCTGATTAACTTTGATTACTTAAACTCTGTGAATGACAGTGGGATCTAGCTGTCAGTTTGACTAGTCAACAGTTAGAATTGACTGTTGATGTCATGATGACTTCATAAACGATTTTCAATTAAATTAATTCTGCTAATTCTAAAAATTATTTAAAACTTTGAAAATTAATATAAAATAAACCTTAACTCAGATGAAAATACTTTCTACATGAAAGTTGCTCACAACGACGAGACGAATCCGGTTACGCAGCCCGTTCGTCCGCCACACATCCCTAACATATCGAACACGCAACTTTCCCCCTCCGGATCACCTGTCCGAAAACGCGAAACACCAGGGATACTTTCCCGGATGTTTCCCCCTTCACCGGTATCATCTACTACCGTGTTAGGGCACACCGAACACCGCGTATTGCCTTGTTACGCTTTGTGATGCTTTGATTGCTCTGTTATTTATTGTGTTCCCTCTCCGTTACTTCTTTCCGATAGACCCTGAGACTGCCGGCGACCCCAGTTCGACTACGGAGTTGACGACCCCTACTTGCCAGAGCAACCAGGCAAGCCCCCCCCCCCTTGATCACCAGATATCGCCTATTCTCCTCTATACTGCTTGCATTAGAGTAGTGTAGCATGTTACTGCTTTCCATTAATCCTATTCTGATGCATAGCCTGTCATTGTTGCTACAGTCATTGATACCCTACCCGCAATCCTAAATGCTTAGTATAGGATGCTAGTTTATCATCATTGGCCCTACATTCTTGTCAGTATGCCTTGCTATACTATTGGGCCGTCATCACTCGGGAGGTGATCACGGGTATATACTATACATACATACATACTATACAGATGGTGACTAAAGTCGGGTCAGCTCGATGAGTACCCGCAAGTGATTCTGATGAGGGGGCTGAAAGGACAGGTGGCTCCATCCCGGTAGAGGTGGGCCTGGGTTCCCGACGGCCCCCGACTGTTACTCTGTGGCGGAGCGACAGGGCAGGTTGAGACCACCTAGGAGACAGGTGGGCCTGGCCCTGTTCGGCGTTCGCGGATACTTAACACGCTTAACGAGATCTTCGTATTTGATCTGAGTCTGGCTACTAGCCTATACGCACTAACCAACTACGCGGGAACAGTTATGGGCACTCGGCGTCGTGGTATCAGCCGAAGCCTTCATGACATCAGCGACTGAGCGGCGCGCGCCGGGTTGGACTGCGTTAACGCAAACTTCCTTTGGAATGGAGGTTGCTAGGTCTGCTCACCGGCCGCGTACGCAACGTGCAGGTGTGCAATGGGCGATGGGCCCAGACCCCTACGCGCATAGGATTTAGACCAGCGTGCTGACCTCTCTGTTGTGCCTAGGTGGGGCTGCGACGTGTTGATCTCCCGAGCCGGGCATGACCCAGTAAAGTGTGTCCGGCCAAATGGGATCGAGCGTGTTGGGTTATGTGGTGCACCCCTGCAGGGAAGTTAATCTATTCGAATAGCCGTGATC
This sequence comes from Triticum dicoccoides, assembly GCF_002162155.2. Lineage (NCBI taxonomy): Eukaryota > Viridiplantae > Streptophyta > Magnoliopsida > Poales > Poaceae > Triticum > Triticum dicoccoides. The sequence continues at coordinate 678,902,626 of NC_041391.1, forward strand.
TTCGGTAACAGGACGACTTGGAGTTGTACCTTGACCTTATGACAACTAGAACCGGATACTTAATAAAACACACCCTTCCAAGTTCCACAGACAACCCGGTGATCGCTTTTCCACAGGGCGACGAGGGGAGGATCGCCGGGTAGGATTATGCTATGCGATGCTACTGGAGATGCTACTTGGAGATGCTACTTGGAGATGCTACTTGGAGGACTTCAATCTACTCTCTTCTACATGCTGCAAGACGGAGGCTGCCAAAAGCGTAGTCTTCGATAGGACTAGCTATCCCCCTCTTATTCTGGCATTCTGCAGTTCAGTCCACTGATATGGCCTCCTTACACATATACCCATGCATATGTAGTGTAGTTCCTTGCTTGCGAGTACTTTGTATGAGTACTCACGGTTGCTTTCTCCCCCCTTTTTCCCCCTTTCCTTTCTTTCTGGTTGTCGCAACCAGATGCTGGAGTCCAGGAGCCAGACGCCACCGTTGACGACGACCCCTACTACACCGGAGGTGCCTACTACTACGTGCAGCCCGCTGACGACGACCAGGAGTAGTTAGGAGGATCCCAGGCAGGAGGCCTGCGCCTCTTTCGATCTGTATCCCAGTTTGTGCTAGCCTTCTTAAGGCAAACTTGTTTAACTTATGTCTGTACTCAGATATTGTTGCTTCCGCTGACTCGTCTATGATCGAGCACTTGTATTCGAGCCCTCGAGGCCCCTGCCTTGTATTATGATGCTTGTATGACTTATTTATGTTTTAGAGTTGTGTTGTGATATCTTCCCGTGAGTCCCTGATCTTGATCGTACACATTTGCATGCATGATTAGTGTACGATTGAATCGGGGGCGTCACAAGTTGGTATCAAAGCCAACTGCCTGTAGGAATCCCCTTTTCACACTCCTTGGCCGAAGTCGAGTCTAGACTTTACCAAACTTTTACTAACATGGTTGTGCGGCCCATGGGCCCACGTCACCATTGGGTGGTATTAGGATCTTTTATTCCTCAACCTATACTCCGGGACTCTGTCATCTCTTCTATTCGGGTTAAATGAATTTTGCTAAACCTAACATTAGGATCTCGTTATCACTTTCACCCGGAGAGCCCCTTATTACTGATGATCGTCTGCTGCACGTGAAGACCCTGAAGATACTCTCCGCTGTAACTCGAGAATTTGTGTCCGTTGCTTTTGAAATTCCCTACCACCGAAATATCCCTAAGGATAAATACATACATCTGTCGTTCTTACTTTTGTTCCCAGTTGATCTTGACATTGGAAGATACCTTGAAATTCTCTCTATTGATCCGAGTATACTTTGTGCCTACTGCCTTGCAGTTCCTTTCCACCTGAATACCCCTACGGATAATTTCTCGCCCTTATCGAGTATCCACTCATCCCCAGTTGTTCATGTGTTTCACAATGGTCTTTGAAATACTATTCGATCCTCCAAAATTCCTCAGTAGCTTATTGCTCTACAATACTTGTCTACTTGCATTATGGATGCTTTCCATATGTCTGGAAATATTCGTTACTATCCTTAGACACCGTCATTTTGATCCTATTGATTCAACAGGAGTGCGAATGCACGCAATCATCAGTTGATCCTTTTAAATTATCTTTCTGGCCCTGACGTCATTTTGCACATGGGATTGTTCTCGACCAATCAAATTGCCGTCGCTTGTAACCCTAAGTCTGTTCAACTTGTCCATCCTTAATCAGAGCGTTGCTTCTGATCTCTTGAATTTGAAATCATAATTCCTTTGCAATTGAGCTTTGAATTAGTCAGTTGTTTCTATAATCCAATGCATTTGCATTGTTTCTTCCTTTGATTATGCCGGTGCTCACATCAGCTTTGTTATGGACCATCAGATCCTTGTTGGATTTTAACTGACAACATCCTTCAGGTTCAATCACTTTGGAAGTTCTATCCCTGATACATAATGCCATTGGTAAATCCTATCCCTTGATGTGGCCAACCATGCTCTGCTTTCGAGCTAGTGATATTTACTATTGAAGCTTGTGGTATATGTTTCCACGATGCCCCAATGGGTTGAACCTATGCCTTCCTTAATATGTGTGAACTCGAAAGTTTTCACGAGTCATACTCTTCTGGTATTTTGCCAGATAAAATTTCAACACTACAGCTTCATCGAACGTGAGAAGTGAATGAAAGATTATACATTGAAGAAGTGGGAGTCGACCTTGAACCTTGTGTTCATGCCCATGGACACGATGTAGATCTTATCATTAAAAGCTTCTCTTAAATTAATTATTCCCTTGGTATAAGTTCAACTTATATCTGGGATCTGGCCTTTTGCAATCGTGGTTCCGACCATATGTTCTTCCTTGATCCCACTTCTTGGGCAAGTTTAAGCACTTGTCCTCTGCAAAGCAGTACCCCAGTCCAACCTCTACGTTGGTCTGTCGTCGAGTATTACCCCTGGTATCTCGAGGATATCATGCCATTGCACTACATTACCCTGTCCTTTGATGGAGTACTACCCTTACCCTGTCTTTGTCACTTCATGCTTCTGGGTTGTTTGTTAACCGAGATAACCGGTAGGTGAACCGATTCCGCATTCTGGTTCGATAACTCTAAGTAATCTTCGTTGCTTATGAGTTTAATAATCCTTCAAGTCATTCCTAGCCTGATCGGCTATATCATTATTGTGCTAAATTTTAACTGTGCTACCTGGTCCTTCTTTCCGGAGAACAATTTTCGACGTTGAGCTAACCTTACGTCGATCTTCCTCCTCATATAACTTTTCCTTAAAAATAGCGAGCTTGATTTCACGTTTCTGTCGTATCTGTGGCTCCAATAATCTTTTGTTGCATCAGTCCTTTTGCTTGATGCAGTCGCTGTTCAATTGCTTCTTCGTTGATCCTCTCGACAACAAATTGTCGTGATCATCATCAACATTTTGACTCCTTCTAGGATATCAATGGAATTTTTAGTGATAAGGGCCATCCTCGTTCCTTGGTAATTTCAGGTACCATCAACAACATCCTTACCTTCCTTTCATCACAAACTTGTTCATGTTACGGATGCAACTTGCTATCGAGTCCGTATTATGATCTACCTTGAGGTATTACTGCCTTTTTGTCAAGGATGTTGTGAGAATTTCACCACCTCTTAAGAATTCTTTATACAGGTGATCCTGCTTGCAATATCTGTCCATTCCTTGGTCCCCGTGTTGTTTCTAACCGGAGAACCGACAGTTGAACTATGATGTGCGACGTTAAAACTTCTAGCAACCCTATTGCTTTGAAGTTAATGGTCGGTCGTTCATTCTTAGACTATTGATTATTGAATCACCATTCTGACAATGGTCGTGCAAGCCAACCCATATTTCGGGCGCACCTTTCAACCAATATTTAGATTGTGTATGTTTTCCTCGAGCATACATCATTATATCATTTGATCCAACAATTGTTATCTCCTTGTTCACATAATTGTGGAAATCCATCCTTTGGAAATCTCGATGATTTGCCGTTGATTCCATCAGCCACCTCCTTGACCTCTCCTTGGGTTAATGATGAACTCTTGTTAACGGAAATCACTTCATAGTTCATTTCTCGAGAATCTTACAGTGTCATCCCGTCAATTTGTGTTGCACCTTTCTTCTCAGGCATCCTGAGCCTGAGGTATCCTGACACCAATCATATCTCAATCTCCGTCAGATATGATGGTTGGGACATATTTACAAGAGTTATAACGCTAGTCTTCATAAGACCCGGTAAGGTGATGTCATGCCTAGCACCCCTGGCCGGAGGACCTATTGTTATAGTTGTTCCTTTTTGGCAAGGTTAACCATTCTTGCATGAGGGAATTGTAAGACTTATTCTATAAGTTATTCCTGATGAATCCTTTGAGTATCCAAGTCCGACCTTTGCTTGAAGACCATGTCAATGCTATCTCGAAGCATGTCTGTGGTACTCCGTTCATCAACAAGAACATTTGAAGCACAATACTAAATTCTCTTTATCAATTATCCAAACACCGTTGTATGGGTAACGTCATGAAATTCATCTCCCTTTACCTCAATGGTTCTCTACTTTCTATCCTGTCATGGATATCATGCCCCGCTTGTCCTTGGGAAGGATATACCCCTAAAATATGAGTGTATGCACATCTTCCTCCCCATTGCTTTGATTAAACCTGGTAATCACATTCCTTTCCATTGGTTTGCTTAACCCTTCTTGTAATCTATATTATATAAGCAGTAGTATTCTTCTGCTTATGTAAAACACCTTGGTGTACAACCGTGTCCGTAAGACCCTGTTGCTTTTGTTGATAGCTTTTCGGTAGCCATCGATGGACGAGAACTTTGCCTATTGGTCCGCCTCGTCCTAACGAGCAGGAAAATAGTTCTCTTCGTCCCTCGCCCTTGGTACCAACGATGCTGCCAACATAACTGGCTGGTTATTCTCTGACATGTCTTACTTGCATGATCATGCAAGACATCACCACCTTCCTACTTTTTAACCCACATGGTGGGCCCATAACCCACAGTTCCACAGGATCGAAACCTAACTCTCCTGTACACCCCCTGTTCCCAAGGTTGTTCCTCGCGCGTGGCCCCGTATGTAATTCACGAGCCACCTTCAGGTCTGATATCGGACACAATACTTATTCCCGTTGCTTTGACCATTTCACGCCCTATAACAGGCATCGAACGATTGCCTGCCTACTCAAAACTTCCTAGGATACCTCCTTACTTTGCTCTCGATATTTACTTAAGTTTCGATTCGAGAGTTACTTTCCGCCACCTTCCTCGATATTGTCGACCCGATAGTCAACCTTGCCGAGGTCCGTTCTCCCAGAATGCCCACCCTTTATTCTTTCGTAAGTACGATGGAGTTCCTGAAGAAAGGACGCCGACTTCATCATGATGACCTGAAGCAGAGAAATGAAGACATCAATGTATTGGACCGGCCTCTTCGAGAAGAGCAAGCCAACATGAGAAGACCCGCTAGATTCGTTACCAAACCTTCTTCCCTTTCACTACCTCTTAAATCTCGGGACGAGATTTCTTGCAGTGGAGGAGAATTGTGACGCCCGGGTAATTAGGCTACAGTAATCCCATGTTAACAATGCCATGTCACCTCGGTTACTATTGCCAACCTCGCGATAGATCGAAACCGATTCGAATTCAAACTCAAAATCAATCAAACAATAAAAGTTTTCGAATATTAAAACTAAATGTTCGGAGTGATCCAACTAATGCATAGGTAATTATGGTGGAGAAACCTAAATTTAATAAAATGTTTAAGTGTTCAAAATAATTAAAATTTAGGTTAAATAAGAAAATAAATGCATTTTGAATTTTCATAAAGTATTAAACTATTTTAGTTGGGATAAGAATTGTTGTGGCAGTAGTTTATTTAAAAGTACCAATTTAGGTGTTAGTGATAATTTTTACTAAAGCTAAAATAAAATGTAACTAAAATAAAATAGGAAATAATAAATAAATAAAAAGGAAATAAAACTAAGCCAAAACAAAAAGGAACCCCCCCCCCCCGCGCTGGGCCTTA
>NC_041391.1:678908216-678908724 GCF_002162155.2 Triticum dicoccoides
ACTCCTCTCACCCCCTCCCACGATCTGGATCGGGCCACTGCGCTGGTTTCGCAGGGGGCCGTGCTCCAGCCCCACCCCCTCGCCCAACGACCCTGCTACCGTGGACGCGCCGCCCAGCCGGCGGTGAACCCCTTCGCACCTATGCCACGGCCTCCTCGCCTCGACGCCGCGATGCCGACGTCGTCGCCGGTGCTGCCTCACCGGACAACCTCATCCCCGCCGCCCCGTCCTCATCCCCTCCCCGAGCGCTTCCCCGACTCCTCCCCGAGCACGCCTCGCTCAACTACAGGGCGATGTGAGCCCTCTCCCTTTCCCCTTTCCCTCCCTGATGGATTCGTCACCGTGGCCCGTTCCTGTCCTCGCTTCGCTACCCACGGCAGCGTGTGCTCTGGTTCGTCCGAGCGCAAGCCCCACGTCCACACGCCCCTGGGATGCGCTCGCCGCGCTGCACCAGCGCCCCGCGCCCGCCTCCAGCCCCGTGCGGCCTCGCCGCCCGCTGCCGAGCGCC
>NC_041391.1:678909149-678942874 GCF_002162155.2 Triticum dicoccoides
GCCCACCCGTTTCCCCCGTGTGCCATTGACAACTGGGCCCCACCCCAAAAAAGGGAAGAAGTAAAAAAACTAAAATAATTAATTAATTAATTAATTAATTAATTAATTCTGTTATTAATTAATTAGTGAATTAATTAAGTTAACTAATTCTGTTAACTAAACTAATTGAATCTAATTAACCTAATCTTTGAGTAAAGCTAATTAACTTTGATTACTTAAACTCTGTGAATGACAGTGGGACCTAGCTGTCAGTTTGACTAGTCAACAGTTAGAATTGACCGTTGATGTCATGATGACGTCATAAAAGATTTTCAATTAAATTAATTCTGCTAATTCTAAAAATCATTTAAAACTTTGAAAATTAATATAAAATAAACCTTAACTCAGATGAAAATACTTTCTACATGAAAGTTGCTCAGAACGACGAGACGAATCCGGTTACGCAGCCCGTTCGTCCGCCACACATCCCTAACATATCGAACACGCAACTTTCCCCCTCCGAATCACTTGTCCGAAAATGCGAAACATCGGAGATACTTTCTCGGATGTTTCCCCCTTCACCGGTATCACCTACTACCGCGTTAGGGCACACCGAACACCGCGTATTGCCTTGTTACGCTTTGTGATGCTTTGATTGCTCTGTTATTTATTGTGTTCCCTCTCTGTTACTTCTTTCCGATAGACCCCGAGACTGCCGGCGACCCCAGTTCGACTATGGAGTTGATGACCCCTACTTGCCAGAGCAACCAGGCAAGCCCCCCCCCCCTTGATCACCAGATATCGCCTATTCTCCTCTATACTGCTTGCATTAGAGTAGTGTAGCATGTTACTGCTTTCCGTTAATCCTATTCTGATGCATAGCCTGTCATTGTTGCTACAGTCATTGATACCCTACCTGCAATCCTAAATGCTTAGTATAGGATGCTAGTTTATCATCATTGGCCCTATATTCTTGTCAGTCTGCCTTGCTATACTATTGCGCCGTGATCACTCGGGAGGTGATCACGGGTATATACTATACATACATACATACTATACAGATGGTGACTAAAGTCGGGTCAGCTCGATGAGTATCCGCAAGTGATTCTTATGAGGGGGTTGAAAGGACAGGTGGCTCCATCCTGGTAGAGGTGGGCTTGGGTTCCCGACGGCCCCCGACTGTTACTCTATGGCGGAGCGACAGGGCAGGTTGAGACCACCTAGGAGACAGGTGGGCCTGGCCCTGTTCGGCGTTCGCGAATACTTAACACGCTTAACGAGATCTTGGTATTTGATCAGAGTCTGGCTACTGGCCTATACGCACTAACCAACTATGCGGGAACAGTTATGGGCACTCGGCGTCCTGGTATCAGCCGAAGCCTTCGTGACGTCAGCGACTGAGCAGCGCGCGCCGGGTTGGACTGCGTTAACGCAAACTTCCTTTGTAATGGAGATTGCTAGGTCTGCTCACCGGCCGCGTACGCAACGTGCAGGTGTGCAATGGGCGATGGGCCCAGACCCCTGCGCGCATAGGATTTAGACCGGCGTGCTGACCTCTCTGTTGTGCCTAGGTGGGGCTGCGACGTGTTGATCTCCCGAGGCCGGGCATGACCCAGTAAAGTGTGTCCGGCCAAATGGGATCGAGCGTGTTGGGTTATGTGGTGCACCCCTGCAGGGAAGTTAATCTATTCAAATAGCCGTGATCTTCGGTAACAGGACGACTTGGAGTTGTACCTTGACCTTATGACAACTAGAACCGGATACTTAATAAAACACACCCTTCCAAGTTCCACAGACAACCCGGTGATCGCTTTTCCACAGGGCGACGAGGGGAGGATCGCCGGGTAGGATTATGCTATGCGATGCTACTGGAGATGCTACTTGGAGATGCTACTTGGAGGACTTCAATCTACTCTCTTCTACATGCTGCAAGACGGAGGCTGCCAAAAGCGTAGTCTTCGATAGGACTAGCTATCCCCCTCTTATTCTGGCATTCTGCAGTTCAGTCCACTGATATGGCCTCCTTACACATATACCCATGCATATGTAGTGTAGTTCCTTGCTTGCGAGTACTTTGTATGAGTACTCACGGTTGCTTTCTCCCCCCTTTTTCCCCCTTTCCTTTCTTTCTGGTTCTCGCAACCAGATGCTGGAGTCCAGGAGCCAGACGCCACCGTTGACGATGACCCCTACTACACCGGAGGTGCCTACTACTACGTGCAGCCCGCTGACGACGACCAGGAGTAGTTAGGAGGATCCCAGGCAGGAGGCTTGCGCCTCTTTCGATCTGTATCCCAGTTTGTGCTAGCCTTCTTAAGGCAAACTTGTTTAACTTATTTTTATACTCAGATATTGTTGCTTCCGCTAACTCGTCTATGATCGAGCACTTGTATTCGAGCCCTCGAGGCCCCTGGCTTGTATTATGATGCTTGTATGACTTATTTATGTTTTAGAGTTGTGTTGTGATATCTTCCCGTGAGTCCCTGATCTTGATCGTACACATTTGCGTGCATGATTAGTGTACGATTGAATCAGGGGCGTCACACCTCAGGCCCACTAAGGCCCAATACTTCCCCGGGGGGTTCCGGTAACCCCTCCGGCACTCCGATTTTCTGCGAAATCACCCGGAACAATTCCGGTGTCCGAATATAGTCGTCCAATATATCAATCTTTATGTCTTGACCATTTTGAGACTCCTCGTCATGTCCGTGATCACATCCGGGACTCCGAACAACCTTCGGTACATCAAAACATATAAACTCATAATAAAATTGTCATCGTAACGTTAAGCGTGCGGACCCTACGGGTTCGAGAACTATGTGGACATGACCTAGAACTATTCTCGGTCAATAACCAATAGCGGAACCTGGATGCTCATATTGGCTCCCACATATTCTACAAAGATCTTTATCGGTCAAACCGCATAACAACATACGTTGTTCCCTTTGTCATCGGCATGTTACTTGCCCGAGATTCGATCGTCGGTATCTAATACCTAGTTTAATCTCGTTACCGGCAGGTCTCTTTACTCGTTACGTAATGCATCATTCCGTAACTAACTCATTAGCTACATTGCTTGCAAGGCTTATAGTGATGTGCATTACCGAGAGGGCCCAGAGATACCTCACCGACAATCGGAGTGACAAAACCTAATCTTGAAATACGCCAACCCAACATGTACCTTTGGAGACACCTGTAGAGCTCCTTTATAATCACCCAGTTACGTTGTGACGTTTGGTAGCACACAAAGTGTTCCTCCGGTAAACGGGAGTTGCATAATCTCATAGTTACAGGAACATGTATAAGTCATGAAGAAAGCAATAGGAACATACTAAACGATCAAGTGCTAGGCTAACGGAATGGGTCATGTCAATCACATCATTCTTCTAATGATGTGATCCCGTTAATCAAATGACAACACATGTCTATGGTTAGGAAACATAGCCATCTTTGATTAATGAGCTAGTCAAGTAGAGGCATACTACTGACGTTTATGTTTGTCTATGTATTCACACATGTATCATGTTTCCGGTTAATACAATTCTAGCATGAATAATAAACATTTATCATGATATGAGGAAATAAATAATAACTTTATTATTGCCTCTAGGGCATATTTCCTTCAGTTGAGGCCTTCAAAACCAGTCACTCTATCAGCCCAAATTATACTAGATACGTGCCACTAGTCCATAAATTGCTTGATGGTAACTTCATTGCCAAAACCTTGGTAAGATTTTGTTAATGATGGTAACTTCATTGCATACATTATTCTTAAGTAAACTACATTGCTAACTATATATGTTACTATTTCATTTTTGAACAGAGGCTCCCGAAGCAGGTTGTGCCTAACATGCTATTTACCGAAGGTGATATGCATATGGTTAGCTTACGACCAACTCCTTCGAAGGCTTACCATACTGCATACTCGATTTCTTCAAATGATGGAAGGCTCAAAATCAAAGAATGGAGCAAAGTGATGAATGCGCACACGCAAATCATTGGAGACAAAATGAATGTGCGCAAGTCCATTCTCCATTATGGTGAAGGACCGGTTTATCTGTTTTATGGTATTTTAGCTAGGAGAGAGGAGTAGGTCCTAAGTATTAAGAACAATTAGTTAGTGTTGATTATATATGACTACACTATCTTAGACTTGATGGTGATGCTAAGTAGGAGTAGTGATTATGAGTACTATGATGATGAGGAGGAGTTGTTATTATAACTAGTGACGGAAGTTGTTATATGATGTCTCATCATGGACGAAAATAATGATTATGAGGAGTTATATAACAATGATATATTATGATGATAAGTTGTTAATGATGATGATGATGATGATGATGATGATGATAAGTTATTATGTCATTGGGTGAAAGAACCGCGGATTAGTTTCAAATGGATGGATCCAAAGTGACCATTGGTTACTTTGGATCCATGCACTTGAAACTAATCCAAGGTTCTTTGACCTAGTGATTTAATAACTCATTATGGTGTAAAAATAATCTCTAAATTGCTACTGTATGAATTGTATACAGGTGTATGAATACGACCTAAAATTCAAAAGAAATGGAATATAATAGTAGTAGCGGTTGTTTCCGAAAGCGCTACTAGTAATTAGTAGTAGTGATTGGCTTGGAAAGCGCTACTACTAAGTAGATATAGCATTAGCGAGTGCCAGTAGGCGCTACTGCTAAGCTTTAGCTATAGTGCCGTATCAGTAGCGCGCTTACCCGCGCTACTGATAGGACAAAAATCAGCGCTACTGCAAGGCTTTTCCCTAGTAGTGTAATTGTATCTTTGGTTGTCTATTAGCCTCCACTTTACTTCGAATTCCTCACGATTCTATTTTGTGACCACTAACTTGCATGTATTCTCTTTACTAACAAGAATTTCAAATAATGGGATAGAACCCGTTCGGTGAATTTGATGATTTTAAGAAATTCCATGTCTCTTGATCATAAAAATGGTAGTACCATCATAAGAGGACGTGACATATTAAGGGCATATGAAAATATTTGATCACGAGATCTCAACTTGAAGATGATTAAGTGACAGAATTGTGAGCTGCCATAAGCTTTAGGTCTTGAAAAACGAATGGGTAATCATTCGCGATGTGCTCAAGGCATCATGTTTATATTAAGGGAAATATTCAGTGTGAATAAAAATTCATCCATTATGTACTTAGTTTGAGAACTAAGTGTAGTTGGGACACATAAAATGCATATGAGCGTTGCAACTTTAGAGTCACCGCCAAAAACATAGGCGTTGCATGTTTGACATTGGTTAGTCACTCTGAATGTATAACCAGAATGTGATGTGGACACTACAAAAGTGTTGAGACACTCAATTGTTGCCATAGTTATGGGATCCATCTTGATGGATGGACAGCACTATAATTATAGATAGTGACATAGGCTTCACTGCCATGTATTTTACCAATGTAATTGAAGTCAATCACGATTATATGCAAATATTTATGTGGTTTCCTATGACATATTCAAGCAAAATAAGACTTAAAATAGTTGATATTAGCACACAATACCATTTCGGCGTGTAGCGAGTGTGCAAGAACAATATTTACTATGAGAGTATATTTTAGTGAACAACAACAAATGCTTGAGAGGAGCAATTTTTTTTTATAAATGTAGCTGATGCTATCGGGGTCTTGTGTGTATACCATAAATTATATAGATAACACTTTGAAGATAATCACCGAATGCGGTCTAGATCTTGCAGTAACAGAAAACATAGTCTCACTTTTGTCGGTAGATGTTCATATCTCTATTACCTTATGTTATGCTATATTTAAGAAAATCACTTTGAAGGTAATCATCTGCCAAGATAACATGGTGTAGACCTTGCAGTAATAATGGATAGTCTGCAAAATTCGCAGTAGATGCCAGTATTACCTTGTGATATCTTGAGGTAGTCATATTTAATATTAATATTTGGAAGAGCACTTTGAAGGTAATCATCTTATCAAATGACAAGACGTAGACCTCACAATAATGATGCATAATCTGCAATTTATGCAATAGATGTCATCAGTACCTTGTGATTTCAAGTTTAATTTTAGTTTTATAATATAGTTGTTGCACTAAAATTACATGCTACATAGAATGCTTGAGGCCGACATATTGAACATGTTGATTTTTTTTAAGATAGAATTATCATTTACAATCTGTAAATGCAATACGGAAAGCGAGTCTCCTATCCAAACTTGCAAAATAGTTGATCGTCAAATCTACAACTTAAAGTGCGAACCAACTTGTGGTTGGATAATTAGAGGGACAGTGGTATCCCCAGTCCACCAGGGTTCAAGTCCTGGTACGGTGCTCGCATTATTTCTGGATTTATTTCAGGATTATCGGCGATGCGCTTTCAGTGGGAGGAGACGTTCCTGTCGACGACGAGGCGCCTACGGTGACTTCATAAATTTCAAGATGACATGTCGGCTCAGTCTCTCAAAGGTGCTCATAGGGGTAGGGTGTGCGTGTGTGCGTTCATAGGGGTGAGTGTATGCGCATATGTATGAGCGATTGCGTCTGTACTGATGTTTCGGGAGTTCTGCCCGTAACCACCGCTGCCAGGGATTGGATTGGGATCTCTACCGCCAGTGTATGCGCGTATGTATGAGCGCTTGAGTCTGTACTGATGATAAAAAAATCTACAACTTAAAGTACGTACACATACTAAATTGCAGAAGAAAAGTAAGCCTGATGAAATATTTTGCAAGTGCTATATACATAACATAGTTTCAAATTGTTGGATAGTGAATCCTAGTAACCCACGTCCTGTACCTTGAAACTGCAGGGACATGTATTGGATAGATTGCGGTTCCAACTCGGGAGTTCTGCCCGTAACCACCGCTGCTAGGGATTTGCCCTGCCGGCCAGACCGGAGGATTGGGATCTCTACCGCCACCTCGTCTTAGGGCGTGGCCTCGAACGGACTGCGCTGGAAGGCGTCGCGTTCTGGCCGGTTGGTGGATGGACCGTGCCGTGCAGCCGGGTAGATCCATTGCTGCAAGCACCAGTTGTGGGGCGCGCATGAGGACGCGCCACCGGGAGTCGCGATGGGAACGCATCCGCAACGAGCTACGCCGGCCGTTTCTCGCCAGTCAAGGCCAAGTGGTGTCACGCTGTTGGGCGCCGTACGCCATGGAGTGCTGCGCCTGTAGGAGCAGCGACGGTGCCGAGGGTTGTCATGCGCTCCACGCTGGAAGTCGCCTTGTCTTGGGCTGAAGTCGCTTGTGCAGGTGCTTCAAACGATTGATTGCTTCCACGTGTGATTTTCGTGAGTACGTACATACAGAGATAAGCAATCCATTGTTAGATTATGGATGCCGATAAGTGCCACACGTGTGGGCGTTAGGAGATCTATCCACACATTTTTTGTGGTGTATAAGAGGAACAATCCACACATGTACGTGTGGGCAAAACAAATAATGCTCACACACCTTTTTTTTCCTCCCGATCCCTCTCACACGCGTGCGTGCGGACGAAATAGATAACGCCCACACGCCCCGTGCATCAGGCCTCGTACCTCATGGTCCCGCACGCCCCGCGTGACAGTCACCGCGCGCCCGCAATTGCCATGGTCCAGACCCTCGTCCATATTTGTTTAACTGCAGTTGCCATGTCACTGAACTACGGTTGCCATGTCGGACAACTGCAATTGCCATGGTTGCTCAACTGCAGTTGTCATCTCATGTCAAAAGTTCCACATGCCATTTTTGGGCAACTACGGTTGTTGCCATGTATGGTCGGGTTTATTGTAGTTGCCATGATTTGAAAACTTTAGGGGTTTGCCACCTACTAACACTAGGCAGTTGTCATGTATGGTCTGGTTTACTACAGTTGCTATGATTTGAAAACCTTAAGAGTTGCCACCTACTAACACTAGGTAGGTGCCGTGTAGCGCTACAAAAATACATGGCAAAACAACATGTTCGGGTAAAAAAAAAGAGTTGCCATCTGCTTACAAGCACACTAGGACAGTTGTCATGTACCCTACAAAAATACATGGCAACTGACATGTTCGGGGTAAAAAAAAGAGTTGCCACCTACTTATAAAGTATACTAGGGCAGTTGCCATGTACACTGCAGAACACATGGCAAGTGGCAACTTGGGTGTGGAAGATGAGAGGGGCGTGTGGGCGCAGTGCCGTCTCCAGGAATTCGGGGGCCCGGTGCGAAATGCAAAATAAGACCCTAAATAATCTAAAATAGATGTTTTATAAAAAGAAAAGGAATGAATTCGAACACTCCATAAATTACAGGCTTATACCAAGATAAAAAAAACTATACCCTGAATTTTAAATGAGTAACTAGCTTGGAAATCTTGGTGCGTGACAACTTGGTCAACTAGCCTAGTACTCCTTGCACAGTAAATTAGCTGGACATTGCACATCGGTACGCTTCCTCTTTGCCGTGTGTGACAACTTGGTCAACTAGCCTAGTACTATATATCTTCTCTAAACAAATGGATTGATAAACTGAAGCGTATACACACAATATACGCACTAGTATAATAATTCAACAGGACAAAATACTAAATTAAATTGGGAATCAGTTTGAGCACACTTTGTGGACAGATCGGGGAGCCCTCACCTAGGTCTCGGACACCGGTGACAAAGAAAATTGTGGAATGAATTCTTCATGCCGGCAGCGCAGCGGGTTGTTTCTCCGGGGAGGAAACAAAGTGACAACAACATTCCGTCTCCGTGCGCCGCCGCCGCACTCCGTGATGGCCCTTTTTTCTCTCCCGAGCAGACCGCGCGGGGCTAGATCGATAGATCTCGATTGGCGGCTTATTTTGGGAGATTGAGGGGCTGGCCCAGTTTGAGAGAAACAGGGACTAACTGGGCAGGCCTAAGTCTGTGCTAAAAGGGCCCAACACGAAAAATACACTAGACACTGGCCCAAAATCGGGGGCCCCTGGAATTTTGGGGGCCCTGTGCGGTCGCGCAGTCCGCACAGGCCCTTGGACGGTCCTGTGTGGGCGAGATGGCAAACGCCCACACACCAGCCCTTATGCGTTAGTGGAAAGTGGCGTGTGGGCGAACTGCTGAACGCCCACACATCGGTCCCTTCCGTGTGGTGAAACGACCGTGTGGGCGATCGGATGGATGCCCACACAACAGCTCAGTCCTATGTGGCACTAGAAACATGCCACGATTCGTGCGCTCACAAACGAACGCGGATCCACGCATGTGGGCGAGATGCAAACGCCCACACGTGTAGGCGTTAGTGTTTTCGTAGATTATTGGTTCATCACAAGAATATTAGATCAAATAGGCAAAGATTGATAATCTCTGTTTTTTCTAATTGAGGCCAGATTGACAAGCTCTGTTCTTTTTTGATCTTTTGTGGACGATGCCGTTGATGGTTTGCCTCTGTTTCTGGTGCGGTTCAAAGAAATCACCGGAGTTTTCTGTCGTAAGAGGAGTGTTTCCAATTTTTCGCTGATTCCTCTTGCATCTTTTCTTTCTCTATTCTTCCTGCAAAAAGGCTTGTTATGTGCAGAAATTGAATCGAAAAAGAACCACGGTGTTGGACTCCGATTTATCTTTTCTCGAGGCCAGCGTTGTGTACAGTGGTCGATGTTTGAAAACCGCCGGAGTTGCATCTGTTATGGTTGTCGTTCGTCGTTTGTTAGGTTGTTCCCCTTTTCTCTGTGACCAATTCGCTCGAGCGGAGAGCAAAGTGCATGATAAGTTGATAACGTGTTTTGAGTAAAAAGTAAAGATCGAGAGTGTGGATGAAAGATGATTCATCAGTCTTTATTGATGAAAGAAATGGAATACTTATACCCAGACGAAAATACACATTGTGCTTGGCGGTCAAGTAAACGCATAGTTATTTCAAAGCCAAAAGATTACATAATTGCCTTCAGAGCAAGGAAATACATGGATGCTTGAGAACCTATCTAACAATTAAAATAATCCTAATTGACTTAACTAATAAGCAACTACTCTATTCTTAACATGCACAACCCAACAAAGGCACGCATGCATGCACCGAATCCCCTGACGTGGCCTATCATAGATGCGCGCCACGTACGCATACATAGGAGAAAGAAAGAGTATGCGCGCGTGTCAGAATGATATTGCATGCAGCAGCACGTAGGTAGCCGCATGCCGGCCGATTCACATACATGTCGAATATTGTATGGTTGGAGAGGCGCCACGGATTATGCTCCCACATGCAGCTGGTCGATCTGCCGTCGCAATCCATGGAGGCATGGACTAACGTGCGTGCCATACCGATTACCGAGTTACCGTCTCGATCTATCCACGTCTCCACGTAGTGCAAGGCAACGACAGGTCATGGATTATTATACGATACGATACGATCGAAGAAATTAAGCCGCTCGCTATGTAGGGTACGTGCATGGCGCTCACTAGTTGCCGGCCATGCATGGCGGCCGGGGAAGTGATGCACGTACGCGACGTCGCAATCTATTTCGGCGCGTGTAGGTAGGCAGCAGAGTAGGAGCTGACCAAGACGGAATAACTGCCTCGCCGACCACTCCCGAGTTCCGACGCGTGCCGCTGCGTCCGGCCGAGGGTAATGCAACGGCCAACCGAATGACCTCACCATCGAAACTTCTGGTCCCGTGCCACGTGTGCACGCCCGTACTGGCCGGTGGCTTCCCAACGCACGTCAAGGTCTACGTGCCTTCCATGCACGAGCACCCGTCGTTGCCAAACCTAGCTTCTCCGTGCTGGTTAAAGATACAGGGTAGGAGTATAACAGTCATAGATCGTATTATGATGCTGTTTCACTTGTGAGAGAGCAAGCGGGGATAGGATGATTTCTGATTGATCGAGATTGGGTCGGCCCAGGCTTATCCTGTTTTGACACGTACGCAGCACTCTATGGGCGAAAAGAAATAACAAGATCTACCTCTTTCGAAACGTATCAAAAAGATTCTTGCAATAATTGCGGCATCAACGAAATGCTTCACCCATATGTTGGGATTGCATTTCAGGTCGAATCCCAAACCCACATGGCCACATGCACTAAGCTAGCCCATTCCTCCTTTATAGAAAGGACAAGGCTTGCCTGATCCTCTCTATATTTGTTCCACAACAAACCATGGAATGTATGGAGCACATGGTATATACTATCCATTATTAATTTCTCCAAAATCCGACAGAATCGCATATATGCACGCAGTGCCGACCCTGGGGTACGGCCAGAGCAGGGCAGGGCCGGCCCTATGTTTTGTAAGGCCCTAGACGAACTCGACGACATGGGCCCTAAGTCCTAAAACCATATATATATATGTATGTGTGTGTGCGTGATACACACCACACAAGTTAACAGATCACAACTAAGGATGACTATAATAATTGATGGACAATGTCATATTACGGCAATTACGGCAGAAATACTAAAAGGATAGCAAAATAAAACTAACATGACAAGATTACCTCAAATAATCTTTCATGCCTTCTAGAACAACGAATCCAAGTGTTGGGCTTGCCGAAGTTCAGAGAAACGATGGCAACAACGGCTTGGTATTTGTGATATGAAAGGCGAAAATTGACACATGACGAAGAAACTCAAAGCGTGAAATTAAATGTTGACGCGAGATTTGATAGTGACACACTCGCAGCAACATTTGGAGCAATTATCCGGCACCATAGGGGAAAATTTATAGCGGATGCTAATGAAAAGATGGACCTTTGCTTTGACTCGTTCGCAGCAGAAGCAATTGCAGTGAGGTTTGGTTTGAACCTTGCTAATACCGTCGCATGCAGTAAGATTGAAGTGAACTCGGATAGCGTGGAGGTGGTGAGTGCGTTGAGCCAAGGCTACTCTTCTTCAGTCGCTTCAGCCATTATAGATGACTGTTATTTCATGTCATTAGGTTTTTCCCATGTCACTTATGATCATTGTAATAGGGAATGTAATCGAGTAGCTCATGAACTAGCAAGGTTAGCTAGGTTTTTTTTCTCCGAGCGTTTGGATGGATAACGCCCCTATTGAGGTTATCCCTTTATTTGTAAACGATGTTACTTTACTTATGAATGAATAAAGAAGGAGCAGTTTATCAAAAAACATGACAAGATTACCTCAAATAAGAAATAAATTTGACTGACTCCATCGACACCTGACAAATGCTTCTTAAGCGATCTCTCTCAGAATTCCATCATTCCCTTAAGTCTAAGAAACTCACCACGACAGGCTCTCCTCCCGACCCCTCCTCCCGCTAGGGTTTCTCCCGCCGCCGCCGGCGCTCCAGCCCCTTCCCGCCGCCGCCGGCCAACCAGCGAGCGCGCCCCGGCCCGCTCCGCCCCCTCCCCCTTCTCCCCGTCCCGCCGCCTCCGCCGGCTCCCTAGGAGGCGGTCGGGGCGGCGCGCGCCCCCTTTCCCCTCGTCCACCCCTTCCTTCCCTCCTCCCCGCCATCGCCGACGGTCGCCCCCGGATCTAGCCGGGTGGTGTCGGCGGCAGCCGGTCCTCCCATTCCCGCGCGTGCGGCTCCTTCCCCGGGCGGGGGAGGCGGCGGTGGTGCTCGGCCGGTGGCGGACCGGTGCCCTAGTGGTGGCGGCCCGCGGCACGCTTAGTTGTGGTGCCTCCACTTGGAGGTGGGCGGTCCAGTGGTGCTGGGTGGTCGGCAGCGGGCCCCATCTGGGTCCTCACGGGACGGCTCCGGCGCGACCTCGGCGCCCCCTGTGCGGGGAGGTAGGGGAGCGGCTTCGACATGGCGGCGACGCCCACGGCGTGCCGGTTGCAGCGCGAAGGCGGGAGCTGTCCGATCCTTCGAGCGCCCGGCCGGGCCTGGTAGGCTCCTTCCACTGTCTCCGGTCCTCTACCATCATGGACGGTGGAGGTGGAGCCCTCCCGCGTGCCGAAGGTGCTGTTTCCCTAGTCTCGGCTCCTATTTTTTGTTGTGTAGGCCATACTTCGTGGTGCCGTGGTGAGACAGCGTGGGAAACTTCATGACCATGTTGGCGCAGGGTGGCGGTCGGTTTGGTTGCGAGCTCTGAAGTGCCTGAGGTGAAGGTTGGGATCGGGAGAAATCCATGTTGGCTTGGCCGACACCGACGCGGTGGCGCCTGAGGGTGTCGCCGGATCTTCTTGGAGGGCGTCGGGGATACCCTTCCTCTCTCCTCGCCGCATACCGGTGGAAACCCTTGGTAGCAGCGTCGTCATCGTTGCATCCCTTCTTGGAGGTGTTGTTTGGTACCGACGCTTCGGAGCCTCGGAGCTTGGTGGGTGATCTTCGGTGGACGCAGCGATCGCGAGGCTTCGCCGTTTCTGTCGCTAATTTTTTTAAATAATAGATTTTTAATATTAAATTTCAGAAATATTACGCAATGATTATATTTATTTTTTTAAATATTACCCAGTCGGCCTACTGTTGACCGATTGGATCCAGTCGGCCTACTACTGGCCGATTGGACCCCAGTCAGCCCACTGTCGGCCGACTGGATCCAGTCGGCCCACTGCTGGCCGATTGGCACCCAGTCTGCTTCCTCTAGGCCGACAGGTGTATGCACCCATTTATCTGTTGAATAGGTATTTAAAAATGTTGAAGAAATATTTTAAAAAATGTTGATCATGCATATAAAAAATGTTAATCAAGCATTTGAAAAAAATGTTGAACAAATATTTGAAAACTATTGAATAGGTATTTGGAAAATGTTGAAGAAGTATTTTAAAAAATTATCATGTATATAAAAATGTTAATCAAGCATTTGCAAAAAATGTTGAACAAGTATTTGAAAAAAATGTTGAACAAGTATTTAAAAAATATTGATCATGTATATAAAAATGTTCAACAAGTATTTGTAAAAATGTTGATCATGTATATAAAAATGCTTAACAAGTATTTGAAAAAAATTGAACAATTATTTAATTTTTTTGGACAAATATTTTAAAAATAATATAGAAAGAAAAGAAAAAAGAAAGAATGAAATAATGGAGAAGACCGACTCAGTCACCTCTAGTTGGTCGTGATCCCTTTTCTAACCAGTAACTGGAAGCTGATGGGGTGGTCAGCTGCGCTGGTGATTGCCATGGCAGCTTCCAGATGTTAAACATTTTTTCAAATACTGGTTCAAATTTTTTAAATACTTGTTTAATATTTTTTAAATACTTATTCAAAATATTTTCAAATACTTTTTCAACATTTTTATATACATGATCAACATTTTTACACATACTTGTTCAACATTTTTATATTGATTAATATTTTTTCAAATACTTGTTCAACATTTTTTGCAAATGCTTGATTAACATTTTTATGTACATGATCAACATTTTTAAAAATACTTCTTCAATATTTTTCAAATACCTATTCAACAGTTTTCAAATATTTGTTCTACATTTTTTCTAAATACTTGTTCAACATTTTAATTTTTTTCAAATGCTTGATTAACATTTTTATATGCAGGGTCAACATTTTTCCAAATACTTTTCAACATTTTTCAAATACCTATTCAACAGATAAATGGGTGCATGCACCTTTCGGCCTAGAGGAAGCAGACTGGGTGCCAATCGGCTAGTGGTTGGCCGACTAGATCTAATATTTTTGAAAAATATAATTACGGCGTAACATTTCTGAAATTTAATAATAAAATTGTATTATTTTAAAAAAAAATAGCGTTTTTGTCGATCCACCGTTATCGGCATTTTTTTCTTTTGTATTTTCTCTTTAATTTTTGTTGGGCTTTCTTCTCGGATGGTTGTTTTGTAATACAAAACGGGGAAACCCTTTTTACGTTAATGCTTCTTAGGCAACATGCCGGCTAATATCCTAAAACTATGAAGTAAAGAGGATACAAAGAATTGATTCACGCGCCTGCGTGCATGTGGCCAGGGTGCCTGCAGCAGCACACGGCTGTAAATAAGCCCCGGTAATTAACTTTGCAAGGATTAGTTTATCCATTAACCGATGCAGCTACCAAGGGCAGCAGCTTGTCAATCATCATCTTTCCACATCCGGCATTTCACAGTAAATAAAACAAACAAAACGAAGAGCAAAGATAGAAAGGGAAAGCGAACGAGAAACGGACGGGCAGGGAAAGAGACGGACACCTTTCGACCGTCCGGAAAGAAACGGACGGGCAGGGGAAGGGAGGTCACGTCGATCAGGTCACCCTCGTGCTAGATTGACCATCACCTGCCTCGTTCTCAACGTTCGGAGAGAAGTTCCTTTTTTTCTGGGAGCGTCCTTTCAGCTGGTTTATTACTGTCAGCAACATGCGATGGGATGAAGCCCGGTAAAACCGCTGGGCGGCTGCACGCAGCGAGGAATCGGGCCGGCATTGCCGAATTTCAGCCGAACTGGGTGGGACTCACGCGGTGTGCTCCTGATAATACCAGGCGTCTAAAAAGATTGCTCCTCCTGTATGACACTTTTTCTGCACAGAGAACTTACGAGTCAGTGCGGCCCACTGCTTTACGCCCATAACCCGCCCGAGTTAGTTAACTCCGACCAAACTTGAGGCTCTGGCTCCCACAGCTACTGAAGTTACCACAATACCCTCTCTCGCCCATTCTCCTATAAATTCTAGACACCGTCTCCACCCAACAACACCAGGGAACGCTGATAACTCTTCCAACCAACGACGCAATGAAACAAACACAGCCTCAGCCTCCTGCCTCCAGCTGCTCCATTAATTTCTCATGGCGACGGCGGCTGCCAGTCGGCCCAGCGAGCCGGCCGGTCCTCTTGAGTCCCAACAACCGCTCCGCCTCCCCCACCCGCGTCAAGCTCGCCGGGCAAGTCCATCAGCTTTTCGTCCTCTATAAACAAGTTTCCGCCGCCGCCAGGAGTCAGCGGTCATGCATGCAAGTGCTTCCCGACGAACCACCCGGGCTCGTTCCGCTGCAACCACCATAACGAGCGCAAGCAGGATGGTAAACAAACTAACGTCGACATGCCATGCAAAGGTACTGTACATGGGATAGTACTGTACATAGGAATTGTATATAGAAATTTAAGAGACCTCCTTATACACACTTCTTTGGAAGTTGGAGTATTTTACCATTTTCCAGTCTAATAATTACATGTACATAGAGTAGGTCGCCCGCTCTGCTGTACATAAGGGACAGAGTGAGCTCGAGCCCCTTCGTCCTCTCCGCAGTCCGCACCACGGTACAGGGTGAGCTCCTCCTCTCCGCTGTGTACTAGCTAGGCCCTTGGTTTTGCATACATATATGTCTGACGAATTGGAGACTCGTTCTTTTCGATAATAAGGGGTCTGCCGCCCGTTCCATTTCACTAGGAAAAGAAACCACCACACTGCCGAGTACCAAATTGGTGACACATTACATCTACCGAGATTCAATGCTTTGTGGAAGGCTTCATCTTGCCCCTGCACTAATCAACGACGCGGCAAACCTCCAAGATTTGGGTAAGAGGCCGGAGGAACTCTTCAAGGACGGGTATAACTTCTCAGGGGAAAAAAAGGACGGTCAACAAAAAAGAAGACGGTAAAATCTCTTAAAACAATCGGTATATAATATGGCGTATAGAACAAACAGCTGCCAGCTGCACCGATGTTTTCTTTTCTGAGGATCGACCGCACCGATGCTTAATGATCAGTATATGGCGTACAAAACAAACATCTGCCGATTGCGCCGAAGCTTTTACGAACAGCTGCCGATTGCACCGATGCTTTCCTCGTGTATACGGCGTGTCAACCGATGGTCAATGTGATGGCATGTCGATATCTGCAACGTAAATAAATAGTTTGCAGGCGCGCCATTGTTTCAGACTTTGACAGGCCCACGGAGCAAAGCTAGTTAGCTAGGTGATCGATCGATCGGAAACTATGGGGGTCGCGGCAGCGCTATGGGACGCCCTGTCGAAGGCCGCCAACCTGGCGCAGATCTCCGGCCTGCTCGTCGCAGTGGGCACGAGCCTCCAGCGCATCACGCAGGGCAAGCGGGAGTGCGCCAGGCTCGAGCGGTGCAGCCGCAGGCTCCATGCTCTGCTTCAGTGGCCGACGGGCTGCGGGGCCGCGCTGCTGTGCTCGGAGATGGGAGGCCCAGCTGTAAAGGCGCTCGTCGACGCTGCCGGCCTCGTCGACGACTACAAAAAGAGCACGCTGTGGCGCCGCGTCCGGTGGGACAGCAGCATGGCGAACCAGCTCCGTGACATGCAAGACGTCGTCGACTCCTACTGTGGCCTACTGCTCTTCATCAACGCGCATATCCTGTTACAGCAGGCAACCCATCATCCCACCTTGTCAGATACTCCAACTAGTACTACCATGTACGAACGTGAAATAGAGATGCAAATTTTATTCATTGTGATTAGGCCACTACAACAGGCAACCATGCCCTAGCTAATTAGCACGTCATCATGTTAGTTTTATTGGCAATCGATGCAGGATTCATGAGGTGGATGCCCCATCGCAAACTCAAAGTATGCAAGCAGTACAGTTGCCTCAAGATCGCACCAACTCGTGACGTTCAATGGCCAACAATGATACTGGCGAGGGAGGATGAACACCGACCCGGCTGGATGTGAAAGAAATGTAACCGGTCAGTGATTCCCCATGCATAATAACCATACAAAGACGAGACTGGTCACAGTATACCGATGTTGGGACTGGATTTTCAGTTCCAACTATCATAAAACTGGCGCTTTGCTGCGTGCATTGTTAGTGTTTAGTGAGTTTATTCTAAAATCTTTGTATATAAAATGTGAGATTTCACAGCGCATCATACTACGCATGAAAAATATGTAGTATCTGACAATTCTAACGGCTAAAATGGACCGGGTCAGTTGTAGCCCAAGGGCAAAAGGCGATGGTACAATTGACCTTTTAGGCTGCCAACCAACCCCCCCGGTCTAGCTAACATAGTGTTATACAATATTCTTCTCGGAAATAGTTCGTTAACGAGAATTGTTCAACCTCGTTAATGGATTCTTTTTGAGGAGCATAGAGTCGATGAATTTCGTAAGCCCAACCTTCTGTAACTTTAGTTTATCCTCTGTTATAATTAGTTTTAATAAAGTACTGCCCTAGAATATCATGTTTATCCGGTTTTCCAAATTTCTATGCAATAAAATGGTGCAAAAAATAATATTCTCAGAATGCCCTAAAACTTGGCATGAATTTTTCCTGATTATTTAAGAACTTTTGGCACTGGACAAACGCAAAGGGGTGCACCTGCTGGCCACAAGTCAGCATGGCGCGCTCACCCCGAGATAACGCCTATGTGGCTTGTGTGGCCCACAGGTGCCCAGATGCCGCTATCCTGCAAGCTAATATAACGACTTGTTTGCCTGATTCGATCATGTAGTTGATCATCAGACTAATTGAACTTTCGAACTAATAACATTTATCAAGGCAACTCTCTTAGCAACATCAGATTGAGCTTTACCGTCTAAAACCATATTAGGATTTTGTATTTTTCCCATTTCGCTACCTTTTTTGACAAGCTGAAACTTGGCTTCATTCCGATATAAAAAATCCATCAAAGATGATTTTTTTTCAAATAAACATAGCAGTTTTCCGCAACCCCCCTTATATACGAGGCCCACATGTCACGTGTTATCGGACAAAAGAAAATTGTAGATCAATGTGAACTTGGATCTTGATCCAACCGAAGTTCCCACTATCTCAGTCGATGAGAAGGCGGGCGAGGTTCAGCATGCCTCCGCCAGTTGCCTTGCTTTGACATCACGGGCAATAATCTTGCTTTGATCACGACCTCGCCCCACGGATTCGCGAGATTGAATCGGTCCTCTTAACCAAATAATTGAGATGAAGATCTCACCTCTAAGTTAATATATAGTTCAGGGTTGTATTATTCGATCTGAACATAGCGCACCTACCATGTTGATCCCACACCCCAATTAATATACATCGTCTGTGTCCATTCCTACAACACTGTGAGAACCCTATATTCTGAGTCATACCTCCCCATTGAGTTCATTTGAACCAAGTTATCTCTCCATCGGTGTCCCCTACTTCTACGGGCTGCAATAGTAGCCACCGTCAAAGTCTCATTGTCACAAACCTCTACTGCTTTCAACCACCCAATCGAGTTCTTGGTGAATGTATATGACAGAAACACACCCTGGTCTTTGCTCCACATTCTAGCGCTTGTTCTCTTAAATGTTGCCCGTCCTCCACTGCCACGGCTCACCCTCGGTGCACCTCCAGCCACCCCGGGCTTCGCTCCCCTTTCCATGGTTGGGATGCACTATTGGGGTACTATGTTAATTGTTGCTTGGTGGCGTAGAAGATCACATCCACATGTAGCTTTCACCAAAGTTGTGCGAAGCAAAAAAAATCTGGTTAGTAAGATTTTGGCATCGCTATTCAAAAGATGTTCGCCTGCCTTTGGCACGCCAAGATCACCATGACATCATACTTTTGGCATCACATATTAGCGTGGTCTGGCCGGCTCACCGGCCATGCCCCCGGCCCAAGCTGCAAACAACAATGTTCACATACTAGCCCACGTAACCACCACCTACATTTCTGTTTTGCATGTATTTTCCATGAAAGAACCCGTGCTCTGGATAAGCCGTCTGCAAGAGACATGATTGACGGCAATCGGCAACAAAGCTATTGACCGGCCAGAGGTGGAAAGCTACATACCCTAACCTAGCACATGGCCCTAAGCTATCTAGTTAGTTTGAAATGCGAGTATACATCACAATTGTGTTGATCCTCAAGAGGGCATATAAGTTAAAGAGATACTAGAACTTTCTAGAAGAATTTACAGAAACATAATGTAAAAATAAAATCCGATACCCACGGAGGCGGACCTCCATAGCTAACGGATCATGTGTAAATTTGATCTCAATTTACCTACCGATCGACCTGTCGCAGTGTTGCTTGCTTTGCGCAATTCCGTCTCGACCCACTTGCCTGCGAGTCTACACACGCTCGCCTGTAATCCTCGCCAAATGAACCACGGTGGGTGCTTAATTTCCCAGCGCCTCGCTGTGTCGCTGTTACGCCTTAGATCCGATTGAAAAATAAAAATCTAGTAACTTTTGCTTAAGAAAAATAAATCAGTTGTTGTCCCAACCTACGTCGACGCAAAAGATAGAGCTAGCTGGCGATCCATCTGATTTTAATCGTGTCGCTTTTGTTGCTCCACATCGAGAAACTATACATATTGTTCGAAAACAATTGTTTAGCTCGTCCTCGTACATGCATTTGCCTCCTGCCACTAATTTATCTCGTCTAGCAACATCCTCAAAGTTTGTGGGTATAATGTCGGCGTCCTTGTCACAAAGATGTCTGTCTGCCTGCCTCCAGCAGGCCAGAATGTCAGTGCGGCCTGGCTGGCCATACCCCTGGCCCAAGCCGCAAGGAGCAATGTCGACATACTACAGCGGATAGCCCACGCTACAGCCACTTAAACATTTCTGTTTGTCTCAAAAAAAAATATTAAACATTTATGTTTTGGTTGATTTTTCCATGAAAGGACTTTTGCTCTGGACAGGCCTTTTGCAAGGGACGTGATTGATGGCAATCTGCAACTAAGCTGTTGGCCGGCCAGAGGTGGAAAGCTACCTACCCTAACCTAACCCATGGCACGTACTAAGGCACATTGAGTTAATCGCTGCTAAAAACTTAAAAGTTACAGTTGATTAAGCCATCGGTATGGTTTAGTCACTGGATTGCGATGATGATCCGATGGCCTCGGTCAAGTCGAGCAAGCCATTGGTTAATCTGAAGGAAAAGTGATTGATTGCTGTGGGAAATGTAGGCGTGTGCCTGTTGCATTCAGCGATTGTATATATTAGTGCCAGAACATTCTAGTCTTTGCATGGCAATACTTGATTAAGTGGTTGTTTGGATTGTGACTATCTTTGCCATATATTGCCACACGATTTTTGCCACATTTGCCTTAGTTGACTAACTTTGCCAAATATTGCCACAGCTAAGGTTAGGCTAGTTTGACCAACTTAGGTAAATGTTTGGTTCCAGCCACACCTTTGGCAAGCCACACTTGGGTCCCACATGGCATACACATAAAAAGTATGGCAAGATTCCCTTAGGCTTGACAACTTATGGCTTTCATTTTGATGAACTAACCTTAGGCAAGCTTGGCAAAAATGTGTGGCAGAATGCGGCAATGCTAGGCTTAGAACCAAAAGCCCCTGTTAGCCACACTTTGGCTTGCCTAAGAGAATCTTGCCACACCTTTTGTGTCTATAACATGTGGGGCTTACTGCTCATAAAAGAAATCCTTGCCTTAGGTCTGACTAGAACCAAACACTTACCTAACTTGGTCAAACTTGTCTAAGGTTAGTTAGGTGTGGTAAAGTGTGGCGAGGTGTGGCTAGGAACCAAACAACCCCTAAGTACTGCTCGTAATACTACTTTGGGATAAGACAAACCGAGAGTCAGGTGAGTGATCCCCATAGCTCATCTCCAGAGATATTTCTGCATGCACCGTTGAAATAAGCTTCTAAGATCTCTGCCTTACTAAACAGCGAATAGATAATGATGGATGCAGTATTTATGTGATCCGCTAAGTAAACAACATGTCCTTGTCGAGTGGAGTGTCCTCTGACGTTAAGAGTCTTAGGTTTTGGCCAACCACTGTGCATGCACCAAATGTTCAGATTAATCAAGTCATCGATCGACTAAGACGCACTAGTCTAGCCTAATTAAAGGTTCCTAGTTAAGCATGTCGACGCAACATGCACCAGGATATTTCGGGCACTCGCGTTTGGCCATTCATGTGGAGATTAATTGTATGTTTATGAGCCCGGTCGATCAAACGGTTGAGGGTTCCTCTGAGCGCTGTGAGCAGAGTGGCAAAACACTGTATTGGAGGACTGTCTCTTTTTTTTTAGAAAAGGAAGACGACCCGACCTCTGCATCTGGACGATGCATACGGCCATTTTATTAATTATTGACATAAGACATTACAGAGTCATACAACAATAAGCCTAAATCCACCAACTAAGCAACATCTATCGCTATCCCTATCCAGTTGATGTAGGGGCGCTGAAAGTCTGGGCCTAATACCAAACAGACCTCGCAGCCAAATCTAACATCTAAGACTTGAGATCCCAACCAGGACGCCTGCCGGGTGTGGGCACCCATCAGTCCGGCGTGCTTCTCAACCAGGACGCCTGTCGGGTATCAGGCCGCCGCAGCCACCTGCCATCAATCCATCTTCAGAGTTGTACTGCTGCATCAACCTTGCCCGATTTAGCTGCCGCCAACGCCACCATGACGCCAGGCAGCGTCACCCTCCTGCGCGAGTCCATCTCCGCACATCAGGCGTCGGGTCTCCACTGCGGCACGCCGCCGAGGTCCGCCGTCATCAATGGACCAGATGAATCACCGCTCCTCCTCTTGTCCCCTCTAACCAGCACTTGCTCCAAAATGATGCCCCCATGAGGGAGAACGATACATAAGGCACCGTCATCGTCCGATCCGGTAGACCCATATCTAGGATTTCCCCCGGAATTTACCGATCAGGTTGATGTGACCTGCAACGACGATGCCTCCAGAAGGGAATGACGTCTGAGACGCCGCCATCATCCGCCAAGACCGCAGTCAGGCGCGGTTTTCACCGGAAGCCACGTCTTCCCGACCTCGCGGCTGGCTGGAACCGAGCGGAACCTCGCCACGAAGACGTATGTCGCCGTCGGTACTCCGGCGGAGATCCGGCATCTCCTCACCGGTCCCTCCACACGCCGCCGGTCGGCGGAAGGCCTCCCCGTGACGGATCCAAACGGGGCGTTGGATCCGCAGTGACCGCCGTCACCATCACAACCAGGACAGCCCACCCTGCCAGATGGGGCGCTGCCACCGCCGCCATCCATGCAGGGCCGCCACTCCACCGGCGATGGTGCTCCGGCCCCTGCCGCACAGCCCGGATTCGCCTTCCCAGCCGCTGCCATTGGATCTCACGAGAGGAGCCGCCCCCGCCGCCTCAGATGGGATCCGCCGCATCCACCCGCCCGGAAACCTTCGGTACTGGGCCCACCGCAACCGCGGCCCATGCCGGCAGCAGCGGAGGCAGGAGGAGGCGGCAAGAGGGAGCTGGCGGCGCTAGGGTTTCGGGGCCCCTGGCGCCGCCCGGGGGGAGGCGATGCGAGGGGAAGTCTTGATGCAAGGGGGAGCCCTCTAAAAAATGAGGACTGTCTCTTAATTAACCACATAGAGGTCCATAATGTACCAGGTCTCGCTCGATTTTCTTCAGCAAAACAAAAAGCTGGATTAATTTGCATTTCACTGTGCACATTACACGTCACACATGGGGGGGGGGATTCATTCCGAGGAGGGGAACCGCTTCGCTCCCGTGTCGCTCCCGAGCGGCACCGGGGCGCCCCAACCCTACCAGCCAGCGGGCACCACCTTCCCTCTCCTCCCCCGCCGCCCCCGGGCGAAGCCCGTGCGGTGCCGGCGGCGGTGGGACTGTTCTCTCGCGGCGGCCATTTTCCCTGGCATCATGGAACTGCGGGTGGGCGCTGCTAGAAGCGGATCTGGTGTTGTTCGCGTGGCCTGTCCGCTCAAGATGGTGGTGCTCGGCCCGGCAGCGTCGTGGTGGTTCCTCTGGCGAACCATGGTGATGTAGATCTGGCGGTTGGCGGCGTTTTGGTGGCTCCTGGCTCGTGGATCCGGCAGATGGCGTGGCGGCCGACAGCTTCTGCCGGTGCGACGGTGCCCTTTTGGCGGTGCAGCGACTCCTGCGGGGTGCCTAGGCTTCGGCCTGGCAGCTCAGCTACGGGATGGGGCGGGATGGCGTCCCCCCTCCCGGCTTGGTGCTGCAGATCTCGCCGGATTGCTAGCCCGGTGCGGCTGACAGCATGGTGGAGGGTGCCGGGGCGGCGGCCCCGGATTCGATGATGTGCTAGATTTGCTCTCCGACGGCCGTGGCGGCGCGCGCGGTGCGCGTGGGCGCGTCTGTTGCTTGGCTACGGCCGGCGGCCATGGTGGTCGGTGGGGCGCGGCGTGGGCAGGCAGGATCTGGCCTGCAGTGGACCGGATTTGGTCACGTGCAGCGGCGGGCTGCAATGACCCTTCCTATGTGGTGGTGCAGGGAGCAGCGCTTCGCAGTCTACCGGTGCTTCTCGGGGGTGGTCTGCTCACTTGGGCGAAAGCCACTGCTCCTGCCGGAGCCGGCGATGGTGACACCTGCGGGTGCCGCTTACCTCCTTGGAGGCATTGCTGTCATGGTGACTTCCCCTTCGAGGTTCCTGGGGAAACCCATGTTCCTGGTCTGTCCGGAACGGCCGATGGCGGCGCGTTTCGCGCGCTTTCCTTCCTGAAGGCATCAGCTTGGTGGATTGTATGGTGGCTCCTCATTGCGGGTTGGACGGTGGTGGTGGCGCGGCCGGATTGCGCTGGTGTGCTCGGAGAAGCGATCCGGGTGTAGACTCGGCTCCTTGATGCCCTTCGGCTTCGCCGGCGGTGCCGCTGTTGTGATGTAGTCTCGGCTGCGTGTGGCTCTTTGTCCGGATGTGGACTCGATCGCTCGTTGCCTTTCGGCTGCGCCAATAGCCTTGAGGCATCATGGATGGTCTCGGTTGATTGGAGCTCTTCGTCTACGGTGGTGGTGTTCTCGTGTGGCTCAGGTTGGTAATGATTGCTCAAGACCCTCTCATGGTTACCGTTGTGTTGCGGCGAGCTTGGTGCTCTTGGTGTTGTCTCGAATCATTTTTGCTCAAGGATGGCGCAAGATGCCTCTCAAACTGCTATTCTTTTCCGTCTTTCCGTGGCGGAGCCCTAGTCAGGGTTTGTGTCTGGGATGACACTCGTTGATTGTGGATGCTCCTGAGTTGTGCCATGGGGCCGGTTTGCTCGCCGATGCGTTCGGCTGTTTGCAAAGTCCTGGTATTGTGATCTCTCGACGACACCTCACATCTACTCGTGTCTCTCATGGTAATGGTCTTATGTCTGCCGCTAGGCCGTGACTTATACGGTTTTCGGCCCGGTTTTCCTTATAAATGGTGTCAATTTGTTAAGTTTTTGATCCGGTTTTTCTTATAAACTGGATCACCACTCTGGCATTTTGGTCACTTTGAGTAATATATTCAGATGAAAAAACTCCCCCCGTGACTCTCAGAAAAAAATACACGCTCACACATGCATTCATGCATGTTGATCTGAGTGTACATACAATAGTACACACGACGACGAGATGCATGCATATGTATTTTCCTTCGATTTTCCACAAAGATTCCAGCTAGCAAGCTATATCTGCTAGCGCCTTTCATATCATGGGCCGATAGCTATGGGCCAGGCCCAACGGCAGCCTCAGCCACTACAAGTACCAGGATCAACGCATAGGGTGAGGCATCCAGTGGATCAACGAGCTGGCAGCGGCGGCTACCTCTTTCCCCTTCCTCCTCCTTCTCCCAATTCTTTTATCCAGGCTTGTAATCCCTAAATTGCTCTCGAATTCGTGTGAGAGTAATAGATCTAGAGGAGATATTGTTCGGTTGCTAAAAATATCCCAATCATGCAAGTCACTTTGTTTGATGTGTTTTCTATATTTGATACTCGCTTACAGGCTTGTAAGACGAGTACCCGCGAGTTTAACCTCAGCATATATTCACATACACGACAACTTATGATTTTCCTGTAGTGCTACTTGCGCAAAATAACAAAATGGTTAGGCAATGTCCGAGTGTGATCCGCCGCGGGAAGCTAGTTAGTGTGGCTTGAGCTATCTAGTTAGTTAGAAATGCGAGTATATTACAGCACAGTTGTACTGATGCTTACGAGGGTATGTAAGAGTAATGGATGCTAGAACTTTCTAGAAGAATTTTGCAGAAACAAAATGTAAGATTTGATACCCGCGGAGGTGGAGGCGGACCTCACTAGCCAACGGATGTAAGATTGCCTGTTAGTCTACACACGCTCGGCCATAATCCTGGCGACAGCAACCGCGCGGGATGGACACTTAATTTCTCATGGCCTCGCTGTGTCGCTGGTACACCATAGATCCATGTCGTCGGGCCTGATTAAAAATCTAGTAACTTTGCTTAAGAAAAGAAATGAAAACGGTAAGTACCTGATGTTAGATACAAGCATATGGCAAATCAAACTTTTTTTATGGCAATTTTAGTGCCACAAAGATGACAAGTTAGTTGACACACGGCATTTTTTTTTGTCAACAAATAAACTGAAGCACGAGGTTGCCATACATACCTACTAAAGTTGGCATAAAAAATATTTGATTTGTCATGTGCTTGTACCTGATGTATCAGATTCCAAAAGAAATCAGTTGCTGTTTCTACCTATGGCGATCCATCTGATTTAAATCCTGTCCCTCTCCTTGCTCAACATGGAGAAACTATACATATTAATTGTTCGAAAACAATTGTTTAGCTCGTCCTCGTACATGCATTTGCCTAGTAGATATGGGAGTATTCTATTGCACGGGCGTGTTAGATTAGCAGGTACGTACGTGTGGCCGGGATTAGGGTCAAACCGATCGACGTGTGGTAGTTTCCGTCCGCGTAAGTGCACCTGTAAAAAATATTTCCTCCGTTCCATAATATAAGTGTCAAAAACACATTTATATTATGGGACGAACGGAGTAGATTTCTTTCAACAGCGGCCGGCACATACAGGCTTACGGCAGTAAGTAAACTAGGTGCCGTTATGCCTCGGCCAGCTTTGACAGCCCGGCCGCTGTCGAAAGTTCTCGACCGTCTCCTAAAATATTCTTCCAAAGAGACTAAACAAGAAATGCATGGCTGTAAAAAAGAATGAATTGGGAAATTATGAGATCGATGTCTACGGCATCATGGGTTGTCCGCGATTCATTGCCGGCCACTTATATCTGTCTGGTAAAAATTTGCAATCGGAACAGTAGGTTCAATTCAAAATTAAACGGCCCAACAAAGTTTTTGCACAATTTGCACCACCCAACAAAGGCACGCATGCATCCATCGAATCCCCTAACGTGGCCTATCATAGATGCGCGCACATCCCTATAATTTCTAAGCTCCCAAGAATTACTGCCTCGTGGTGAATCGGGGCTGCGGGGACTCAGTGGGCTCCATTTGACAGGGGGTGCTTTGGGTCGGTATCTGCCACCGTTTCCTTCCACATGTGGCCAGCCACCGCTCTTTGCCTTCGCCTTCGGTTTCGTCCCATCCAGATTTACTTCTCGATGCCGCTCCGCCGGTCGACCTTCCTCTCCTCGCTCTGGCGCCCCCCTCGTGTTCCCACTCCTGACCATGTGGTGTTGCTCTCTGTCGTCAAGTGCAAGGTGGAGCACGTCGCCCGCTCCCCTCCACGCAGCGGCCGGAGTGGGCACGAGGACACCTCAACGATGGTGGATGAGGTTGTCTCCCCGGACTTGTGGAAGGCAAGTCGTGCTCATGAAGGAGTGCGAAGAGGACACCTCCTCCACTACGTCATCGCCGCCGCCGCTAACGCGAGGCGAATCATCGGGACACGCACGCCTCGAGAGCGGGCTCCATCATCTTCAAGGATTGTGCCGGCGGCTTCGACTCCTCGTGCCGCCGCTATCCTGCAGGTTTTTTTACAGGGTACTTTCCCTCGTTTCGGCCAAATCTAGGCACCAATTAAACACGGCCCCCCTTTCTGTTGCGATTTGCAAGACGCATGCGAGCTTGCAGCCTATCTGAGGCTGGTGACGAGGAGATGTGGCTAGACGCCTGGAGTATGATCCTTCGTCGGTGGGCGGTCTGATGCCAAATTTTTAGGTGACTGTTGATTTCTTCTCTACCTCTCCCTGTACGAGACTAAAGTTGTGATGTTCTTCCTTTTCTAACGTCTTGAGCAGAGTTCTTGATGTTGCCCGTCACTACTAGGGAAAAGCCTATACACAGAATCTTACTAGCAGCGCGCTTTAAAATAAGGCGCTGCTGCTAGGTAGCACTAGCACGCGCAAACATAACTCGCTGCTGAAATAAATATAGCAATAGCGTGCCCGCTCTAAGAAGCGCTAGTGCTATAATTCGCATGAGGCCGCCGCGAGGCTAGTTCTAGCAGCAGCGCGTTACCACGAAGAGCGCTACTGCTATGGATCATAGTAGCAGCGCATTTCACCAATAAACGATACTGCTAAGTTTACTACAAAAATTTAGTCCCACCTCGCTCCGTGAAGATAGTTTCTACCACCTTAAAGATGTTACTTCTCAAACTCTGACAAGCACTTGGTCTTCATTGAACTCTATGTGTAGAATTGTTGGCCGCGATATGAGTCTTCACCTGTTCCTAAACCAGTGAGGATTCATATTGACAAATAAGATTATTCACAAAAAGATCGTTGATGATCAATGTATTTTTAAAGTCTATTTTTACATGCTGACACATAGCAGTAGCGCTTTCTTTGTAAAAGGCGCTACTGCTAGGTAGTTTAGCAGTAGCGTCTTTCTCTATAGCGCGCTACTGCTAAGCCATTCCATCTCCTACCCCCCTCTCCTCTATCCGATCCACTCACACTCACACACTCACTGGATCTCCCCTGTCGCCCCTCCTTCCTCTGCGCCGCCGTCACCTCCTCTTCCTTGCTGGACTCGGTACCGACCTCCTCCTCCATCCTCCCTGATCCACTCGCCGCTAGCCGGCCCCTCCTCGCTCCGCCTTCCTCCTCCGTCCTCCCTCCACTGGCCGCCGGCCGGCCCCTCCTCGCTCCGCCTTCCTCCTCCGTCCTACTCTCTTCTCCCTCCTCAAGTCGCCCCTCCTTGTCCCTGCTACATTTTGATTTAGTAGGCTAGTTCATATGCAATATTTTGATTTAGTTGATATGATTTAGTTGATTTAGTAGGCTAGTTGATTTAGTTGATTTAGATCATTTTGATTTAGTTGATTTAGTAGGCTAGTTGATTTAGTATGCACCATTTTATCGTCATTTTTCTGTACATGCATAGGTAGATGCTTTTGTTTTTTGTAATAAGTTATTTTTTGTCAAAATGTAGGTGGTACCTTGTCATCTAATATGTTACTAGATCTTAGGATTATAATTGTCCATCAAATTGCTTCTCGCGGAAGAACCAAAAATATCACATGCTACTGTTTTTCTTTTCTGTGAAGTGGATCGTTAATCCTTTGCTCATATTGCTTTAGGAAAAATGACGCCACCACCGCCGCTACTATGTCGACTGTGCAAGTCAAGGTGCGCCAGCAGCCTTGCAACTGGCAAGCTGTTCGGCATCTACTTTCAGCCGAGTTTTCGTCATGCGGCGGTAGGAAATTAGATGAAATGTAACAACTATTTTATTTTTGGTGTTGGCATTACTGCATTGTGTCATTTTGCTTATTTTATACAGATCGTCCCATGCACTGTGAGGTTGAAATTCAACAAGCTGACAGGAGACACTGTGACATTTGAGCCTCCTAGGGGGCCGTACACTATGGAGGTCGAGAAAGGACGTAATATGTCGCAGATTGGAGGAGATGGATGGGCCCGTTTCGTCGCCCGCATGCGTCTTACTGGTGGTGAGTTGATCAGCTTCTTCTTCAGAGCAGAAAGACCCAAGCTGACTGTCATTTATCTCAACCTGGTGAAAGATAATAAAGATGATGAAGATAATGAGGACCCACTCGATGAAGATGATGAGGACCCACTTCATGAAGCCATCGTAGCTCAAAGAGTGAGGCTGAGCGAGGAGGAGGTGTCCAACCTGTGGGACATAATTCCACCACGTGCTGACTTTGTCGGGGTGCCATTCGTGACCCACCTAACAAGTACCATGGTTGATCGATATGATATACTTACAAATGCAAATTATCCGATGAAATACTTAGTATACAGTCCAATGATATGGTATGTTGCGTGGAATCTAGTTGATGATATGTTTTAGTGTAGAGTTCGATCACATGCTTATTAGTGTAGAATCTAAGGAACTATTAATAGTGTAGATAATCCATATATACTTATTTGCAAGAGTATGTGCGAGGCTATTTATTAATTGATATGTTTTTCTTATTCAGAAATTAGCAAAGATCCTATCTGTGAGTTATGGTATCGAGCCTGATGAAGAAGGCTCAGCTGGACTACGCCTTACTGCAAGGGGCTCCGTCACAACCTGTACTTACCACGTGGACACGGACGGTCGCACACACTTCAACTCGGTTAGGTGGAAGAAATTTCTCGATGGCAAGAATCTTTGTGTTGGACATGCCAACCTAATTACTATTAGGTACACCAACCGCCCAGGCTTGAGGATGATGATTGTCTTCGATATCATCTAGAATTACATATGATGATCGTCGTCGATATCATCTAGAACTACATATGATGATCGCCGTCGATATGACCTTGTACTGCTTGAGGATGCATGTTGACTATGCATGAAATTGTTATCTAGTACTCCCTTCGTTCCAAATTACCCGTCATGGTTTGAACTAAAACCACGACGAGTAATTTGGAACGAAGGGAGTACTACTTAGTACTTATAATAGTTTATGAATTTCATATCTAGTAGTACCTATTATCTGAAAGGGAAAGGGGTACAAAGGGAAAGGGTACAGTGGAAAATGATGAAAGATATAGCAGTAGCGAAGGACAATGAAATCGCTACAGCTAAATAATAGTAGCGTGTACCGAAAAAGCACTGCTGATATCGTCAACAGTAGTAGCGCGGGTGCAGACGGCACTACTACAATAAGTTAGCTGTAGCGCCTTATTAGTAGCGCGGCCACCCGCGCTGCTACTAGCCTCAAAACCCGCGCTACTACTAGGGTTTTCCCTAGTAGTGCGTCACCGTACTCTTATTTTTTGCAGCAGATCCTCTTTGCTGCTGATGCTCCCGTGCGTCCATCCCCGTCGTGAAGTGTGGATCATCCTTTCAGTCCCAGGTTGCTCTCTGTTCGCTATTTTTTTTGTTTCAGCTTGATTTCTTCCTTGACCCTTTCATCTGAACATTGTGATACTCCTGGTGATACTCCAAGAGTATTATTTCTTCCAGGTGATTCTTTTGAGCAAAATCGATAGTGAGGCCCCTACCTTTTTATATATCATTAAAACAAGATCGTTCGTCTCTGGTGAGAGCATGAACACTTTACTTGAGTACAAGAACAAATAAACAGCTCCAGGGGGGACCGAAGAGAAGAAAGAAGGACAAAGAAAAAGAAACGGAAAGGGAAAACAAGAAGGCTGAACAAGAACTAGTGTGATCAGTCATTGATTCACCTACGTGCTGAGCATGTGTCATCATTTTTCAGTCCATGAGCCACGATTTAACCCCCTCCAAGCATTGATTCGCAACTTAACTCAGGTGGGATGGCCATGTTGTCAAAGACTTACCTATTTCAAGCCAGCCATATAGTCCAACGGCAAATGGCAACC
This sequence comes from Triticum dicoccoides, assembly GCF_002162155.2. Classification (NCBI taxonomy): domain Eukaryota; kingdom Viridiplantae; phylum Streptophyta; class Magnoliopsida; order Poales; family Poaceae; genus Triticum; species Triticum dicoccoides. Next base: position 678,940,364 of record NC_041391.1, read on the forward strand.
TTTCCATGCTGTTATTTTTTGCTTACCAAACGGATTGCTCTAGGTGTCAAAGACGTCAGACGTTTCTTAACTGTTTACCCCCAAGATATTTGGAATCCTTTAGTTTGGTTGAACCCAAAGCAAATTGCGCCGTTGTTTCCTGATCTGCACCGCTGAAGTGACATGCATTGTCGGCCATATTTATTTGTTTTTTCAGCAGAACTGAACAAACTTCAGGCCTTTTTCTGACCAACAACCAGCCAATGGATTCTCCTTTTCTTGGGGCTCCAGGTGATTTCCTTTGCGGATTCGTGTTCCCAATGGAGTTAGTTTTGATACATCACATTTATATTAAGAGGAAATTGGTTACTTACAGTGCTATGTATGAAACCCATAGTGGTATCCTTGTGTGAACCTATAATTGCCTTGCGTGTGAATGTGCTGCTACTTATTCATTTGAATGCATTCAGTGTTGAGGAATTTTCACCATGAACGCATGTATATGAACTAATCTGTAGTGCTACTGTGTGAGTAGGACTGCCTTTGATTTCAGTCTACGCAAGTAACATGTTGCCCCCTGCTTCTATTGAATCCCTGAAAACCATATGAAGTTCTGAACATTGAAACTGTGGAGCATTTAGATCCTTCTGTCACATGCCCATTTTATATATTTTTTTGAATAATTCATTTTATTTTATAGTAACGACAAGCAGATATAGTTACACAGCCCATTTTCAATCTTGGGTATTACATAGTCCGTCAATTCTTCATTTTTTTTGTTTGTTTTAATGTCCTAGACTAGAATAATCATTCATCATTTCTCATTCATTGACAATTAGGTTCCTATGCCCGGATTCTTGAACATGTATCTGTGCAATAGAAATTCAAGCGCAGTACATTGCTCGGGTGCAGTTTTCAAGCCAGTCATAGATTGATTTCATGGTAGGGATACAAAAGCAGTGGCCGTATATATTTTGTAAGCATTGCACGATGTCATAGCTTTGCAATAACTTTTTGATGAATGTGGGGGACAAAAAGAATTACTGGAGCAAATGTCATATATAAATCAGTTATTAGTTAGACCACAATCATTTCCTACTCGATTTCTAACTCTCTGATTTTACCTTTTGCTGGAAAAATGATATTATTGTCCTGCATTTAAAAATAATAAATGGCATATAGTACAAAATGATAAAAAGGAAGGAAAACTAAATGGTTATAGTGCAATGCTCTAGATTAGAGTAATATTCCTTTCCTCAAAAAATGATAACATCAACTCGGTAAATTCTTGACCTACTTCCAGTGATATGTTCTTTTTTTCCAGGTTCGCTCATACCCACTGGGAGTTGCACGATTCAGGGTGACGTCACACTTCACCATTATTAGAAGCCCGGTTTCTCCATCGTGGGCATGTTGCTATAGGTTCCATTCACGGGGTTTCTGGCCTCAGTTTTAATCAACCCTACCCCTGTATGTCTGTCAGTTAGTAGTTTTGGACTCACCATGAATTACTTTTTCATGGCATAACTTACATGAGCATGAGTACGAGTACCAAAATTATTCTCTTTGTGTCTTACATGAGCCTGGATATATGCACCTCAAATTATTTTTCTCGAAACATCATTCATATGACTAAAGGTTGTACTCCCTCCGTCCGGAAATACTTGTCATCAAAATTAGAGTGAATTCCATTTTTTACCTTGTAGTTGTACATTTGTGACACATATTACCCTATTTAGCGGAATTTTTATCGAAATGTCAGATTTTGGAGACTTTTAACACGGTTTTACCCCAGTTTTACATTTTGTTTGTTTATGGTCGATAGGATCGGCATGTTGCGTCATTGATTTGTAAAAAAAACTGTAAGGATCGGAGGGCATCATTGGCGATCTTGTCCAAGCTTCTCTTGTCTATCTGTTCCACTCCTTGTGGCCGTCCACATGTTTTTGGATACAGGGCGTCACCTCACACCTTACCTGATGGACACACATCAAAAAACAAGGGTCCAAAGATTTCAAAAGGGGTATTCTAGACGAATTTTCACTCGAAGGAGTAATTAGTGTCACAAATGTATAAATATGGGGTAAAAAGTGAAATTCACTCTCAAAATTAATAAAAGGGGATGTATCTAGTTGTATTTTAGTTCTAGATACATCTTTTTTGTCCATTTTGATGACAAGTATGGCTCCTCGGGCGGCCCCTCGGGCGAACCGGCGCGACCACGATGAGGATGGCTCCGGCGACCAGCGACGTTCGTGGTGTGACGCGTTCCTGGGCACCTCTTGCCATGCCAAGGGCAAGTCCACTGATGTCGTCGAGGCAACGCCACGGCGGCGCAGCAGGACTCCGGCAGGCAGGAGGCACGGCGACCAGGTGCGTGGGTGCGCCAAGAGCAAGATGGCGACCGAGGCTCCGCCTCTTCGGGCCACCCCACCGCTTCCTCTCCGCCAGACGACGGTGGCCCCGCGCTCGGAAGCCCATGAGATGGACCCCGTGGCCGCCTTCTTCTCCTTCCCTGGTGGTCGCGCGCTC
>NC_041391.1:678943635-678968348 GCF_002162155.2 Triticum dicoccoides
CGAGAATGCCATGCTCGATGCCCTCAACTCCCCGCTGGCCTTTGAAGATGGTGGACGCTCGCCCCCGCATGCCCGCACGCGCTTTGGTGTGATGGAAGAATTCCACGAAGACGACGACATCCTCCCGTTCATCGCCGACCTCTCTGTCCCGCTGTCCAGCCCCTGCATCTGCTCGCCGGCGGCGGCCGCGGTGGGATTCCATGTTGACGCGATCACCCACAAGGTCGACAGTCTGCAGATTGGAGTGACGCACGACAATGGTTCTCCCAAGGCAACAGACGGTAACAGCAGTGATGGCGCACTAGAGCTCTTCACCCCGGTGCCCCAGGCCGTGCTGCCCAGCCCCCCGGCGCGGCCGCGCCCTTCGGCCCCTCCCAAGGTGCGGGCCACCTCGGCACCTTCGCGACGCAGCGCTCGGCAGGCAGCGGCGGGCTGTGCTGTTCCAGTTGCGCAGCGAGCGGCGATGCGCCTCATCCAGGAGCTCGGCGGGCTCGGACCCAAGGACAAGATGACGCCCAAAGCTGCTGCTGATCTTCTCAAGCGTTTCCAGGAGCCTCTCTCCAACAGTGACATCGCCGCCATTGCCAAGCTCACTGGCTTGGACTGTGAGGCCCTGAAGATCGATGCCGGAATGGCCGGAGCGAGCGGCGAGGATGCATTAGTGCTGTGATCAAGTTAGATCTCCTTAGTAGTCTTCGTCGACGGCTGGTCTTAAACCAGCTTGAGTTAGGTTTCTTCCCAATGTGTCATGTCTTCTGTAAGGTAGAGGTAGCTTGGCGGCGCCGGAGTTTGGGGTCTATTGGTGGCCGGCGCCGTCCCCAGCAGGATTGTAAGGCTTGTGTGTTCGTGTTTATTTTCAGTAGCTATGTCAGTCGGCGAAGCGAAAACCCTGTCTCCATGGTTGATACAAACTTCAGAATCATGTACTGGAACGTGCGGGGATTAAACTCCCCTGCAAAGCGCTCGGCCGTCTGCGAGGTAGCATTCGCAAACAGGATTTCAATCCTTAATTTGCAGGAAACTAAGATCGAATCATGGTCCACCCAGTTAGCAGTAGAAGTCGGGGGTCCTTCGCTTGTTGTTTTGCCAGCAACAGGTACTCGAGGCGGGGCAGCAATTTTTTGGGATAAGCAAGTAGTCGACATAGTTTCACACATGATCGCTAGCTTCTCCATCATAGTTAGGGTTCAAATCGTCGGAAGCAGCGAGTTCTTCTGGATGACAACAATCTACGGGCCGACATAGGATGAGCATAAAGAGAATTTTCTTTCTGAACTTGCAAGCGCGGCCCCTCCCACGTCTGACCCGTGGATGATTAATGGTGATTTCAACATGATCTATCAAGCCAGGGACAAAAGCAACGGCCTGATCAACAGAAGGATGATGGGGCATTTTCGCCGTGCAATCGACTACGCAGGGGTCAGAGAAATAAAGTGCAAAAACAGGCGTTTCACCTGGAGTAATGAACGAGAAGCACCTACTCTCTGCAGCATCGACAAAGTTTTTTGGAATTTAGCATGGGAAAACTTGTTTCCCGACGTGCTGCTTACTGCAGCCTCTACATCCTTCTTCGATCACTGCCCCCTCCTACTAGGCAACGGTGCGCCGCTAGTTAGGAAAGCTAGGTTCAGGTTCGAAAATTTTTGGCCAAAATTTCCGCACTTCCATGAGATAGTGAAGCACGCATGGGATCGGCCTGTGAATCATGACTGCCCATTCATTCGCATCGGTAGAAAGCTACAGAGGGTTGGGGCAGACCTGAAAATCTGGAGTAGATCGCTCTTCGGAGGCGCCAAGATGTAGTTTCACATTGCAAATACAGTGATTTTGCAATTGGACTTGGCGCAGGAGGCCAGACACCTGACAGAGCAGGAGCGCTTGTTGCGTAAGCAGCTTAAACTTAAGGTGATTGGGCTAGCAGCCATCGAGAGGGCCAGAAAGCGGCAAGCTTCCAGGATCATGTGGCTCAAAGCTGGCGATGCAAACGCAAAAATTTTCCATGCAAAAATCAGAGCAAGGAGGAGGAAGAACTACATTCACTCGATCAGGGTGGGCAACACTAACATCACTGAACATAAGGAGAAGGCCTCAGCCGCATGCGATCACTTTACTGAAGTTATGGGAAGGAGCCGGCAGCGCACCTGCACCATAAACTGGGACGAACTGCACCTACAGGTAGTCGACATGTCAGGGCTAGATTTACCATTCTCCGAGCATGAGGTGCGGACAGCAATACAAGCCTCGCCGACTGAAAAAGCACCTGGCCCGGACGGCTTCACCGGGCTTTTCTTCAGGACCTGTTGGGACATCATCAAGCATGACATTATGGCAGTCTTCCACAAATTCTATAACCTAGCAGGAGCAAATTTCGATGATCTAAACTGCGCGTTCATAGCTTTACTGCCAAAGAAGGACGGAGCAACAGAAATGGGTCACTTCAGGACGATCAGCCTCATCCACTCCATCGCGAAACTGATAGCTAAGGTTCTATCTATAAGGCTGGCCCCAAAGCTAAAGGATCTCATCTCCCCGGCGCAAACCGCTTTCCAAAAGGAAAAGTGCATCCATGATAGCTATCAGTATGTCCAGGGCTGTGTTAGAGCGCTTCACAGAGACAAAAAATCGGCCCTTCTATTCAAACTGGATATAGCCAAGGTCTTTGATTCAGTTTCCTGGGAGTACCTGTTGGAGTTGCTGCAGAGAATGGGATTTAGCTCTCGCTGGAGGGATTGGATCACCATGCTGCTTTCTTCGGCCTCCTCTTCCATCCTGATGAACGGCGAGCCGGGAGAGAAGTTCTGGCACCGCCAAGGCTTGCGTCAGGGAGACCCTTTCTCCCCGCTTCTCTTCATCATCGTCATTGACCCACTTCATCGCCTGCTGGCAGCGGCTACGGAGAAGGGGACGCTGGCACGGTTGCCGGGCTGGGGTACGAGTATGAGGATCTGTCTGTACGCAGATGACGCGGTAATCTTCGCAAACCCATCCAAGGCCGAGGTCGATACGCTGCTTCATCTGCTCACAAAATTTGGGGAAGCAACGGGGCTGCATCTCAATCAAAGGAAATCTTCAGTGGCAGCCATAAGATGAGATGACATCAATTTGTCGGAAGTGCTACAGGGTTTTGGCGGCTCCCTGATGGGGTTCCCACTCACCTACCTTGGCCTACCGATCTCGACGGCCAGGTTGAGACTGAGCCACTTCCAGTTCTTGACAGAAAGGATTAAAGCACGTCTGGCGGGTTGGAAAGGACGACTGCTCAATCTAGCTGGTAGGAGGGTTCTGGTATGCAGCGTCCTCTCTGCCTGCCAACTTTCGCCATGACCGTGCAAAAAGTGCCAAAGAAGATCATCCAGAGATCGAAAAGGCTCGAAGGCGATTCCTTTGGATCCAGGAGGACGAGCTCACCGGGGGTAAATGCAAGGTGGCCTGGTCGAAGGTCTGCTCCCCGGTGAGCCAAGGAGGGTTGGGCATACTGGATTTAAACAAATTCAGCACTGCCCTTCGTCTCAGATGGCAGTGGTTAGCATGGGAGCAACCAGCAAGACCGTGGGTGCAACTTCAACCCTCGGCGACGGAGAAGGAACGAAGGACCTTCAGTTTGGCAACAAAAATTCAGATCGGAAATGGCCGCAAAGCAAGCTTCTGGAACGACAATTGGTTAGGTGACTCCCCGCTCGCAATCACATACCCATCAGTCTATGTTAGACTGTATATCTATACGTGGACCCTTTGTACACATATGTAATTATATTGTACCCTTTGGTACTCCTATATAATGAGATAGCCACACCCCGTTTAGGGTGTCGAGCAGTTTCCCAAACTCTATGTTTTACATGGTATGAGTTTAGGGTTTCGATGTCTTCCGCTGCCCCTCACCCCGCCGCCGCCTCAGCCCCTGCCACCGCCGACTCCTCGGCCGCTGCCATCGCTGACGCCGTGTCGGCCCAAGCGCTCGCCTCCTCGTCGCCCTTCATGGCCTCCCGCCCCTGGCTACGGCCTGGCGGCAGCCGCCCGCGGCCTTCCCGATCGGGTCGAGCAGGACGGGCAACCTGCCCCCGCCTATCCCATCTGGCGGGTCCTCCTCGACCGTTGCCGCTGGGCCGCCGGCGTCCCGCGGCCCTGCACCTACGTATCGCGCCCCTGCCTCACCCCTCGGCGCCGCGCCTCCGTCGTCGCTCTATGGATCCCCTTGGTTCGGCGCCCCTGCCTCAACCTTCGGTGTCGCGCCTTCGTCATCGTCCGCCTGGCCGCTGCCCTACGGCGCGTCGCCTGGCTACGCTGGGGCGTCACATCCCCAGCCCTACGGGGTGCAGCCACCAGCGCTGCCTCACGGGGCTGCGCCCTCTGTGCCCCTCGGAGCTCCGGCGGGCTCGGGCATTGGCTCCGCCCCTGCAGGCGCCTACTCCGCATCACCATACGCTGGTGCACAACTGGCGCTCGCCCCCAACCCGGAGACGGACCCGATGATGGGCTGCTACGCGCCACCGGCACAGCCTCATGCGGATCACATGCCCGCACCAACGCCGTTTTACTTCTCACACCTCCTTCTGGTGAAGCTTACGCCGGATAATTATTTGTCCTGGCGGGCTCAGGTGCTACCTCTCCTTCGAAGCCGCTACCTGGAGGGGTATGTCGATGGCTCCATCCCGTGCCCGCCGCCGTATCATCCGGCGTACCATGTGTGGGTGGCTCAGGATCAGGCGATTCTCTCCGCTATCCAGTCATCGCTTACTCCGAGCGTGTCGTCGTTGGTCATCTTCGCCGCGACGACCCGAGATGCTTGGTCGGCACTTCACAGCAGCTTCGCCTCGCAGTCTACGGCGCGTGCTCATGCCATACGCACCGAGTTGGGGGAGACTAAACTTGATGGTCTCTCTATCACCGAGTACTTTAACAAGATGTCGGGTCTTGCGGACACATTGGCCTCGATTGGTCAGCCTCTTGGAGATGAGGAATTCAGCACCCACGTGCTCAATGGTCTTGATGATGATTATGACAATCTCGTCGAGAATATTCATGGTCGTGAGGCGCCACTTCCGCCACGAGAGCTATATGCACGTCTTCTTGGTCGTGAGCAGCGCATCAAAGCGCGTCGTGCCTCCCCAAGCTTCATATCTGCCAACGCCGCGACCTGCGGTAAGCCGTAGAAGCCGTCACCATCGCCTGGCGGGAAACCGGCGGCCTCGTCCTCGCAGGCCCGCGCTGCCCCGCCCTCCATCACTGGCGGCACTCGTTCAGTGGCCTGCTGCCCTTGCTGTGGTGCTCAGCAGGCTTGCCAGCTGTGTGGCCTTGAGCGTCACATCGCCTCCCGGTGCCATCGACGCTATAAGCAAGATTTCCTCAGCCTGGGTAATAATGGCAAGGGGAATGAAAAACAGACTGCTGCGGTGACGAGTCATGATCATAGGCGCACCCCGTCCTACTCCATCGATCCTACGTGGTATATGGACACGAGGGCCACGAACCACCTCACCAACGAGATGGCCAAGCTTTCCACCGAGGAACCATATCGCGGTCATGATCAGGTGCACACAGCCAATGGAGCAGGTATGCACATCTCCCATATTGGTCAGGCCTCACTCCTCACACATAACTTTCGCAAACTGCATCTTTCTAATGTCCTTAGTGTTCCCACTGCTACACGTAGTTTGTTGTCTATTCCTCAACTTACTCGTGATAATAATGTCCTTGCTGAGTTTCACCCTTTTCGTTTCTTTATCAAGGATCGGGACACGAGGGCCGTTCTGCTTAGTGATCGTCTTCGCCATGGTTTATATGCACTTGACGTGCCGCCTACATCTCCTATGCAGCCCTCTCCTCAGGCGTTCAGCGGCGTTTGTGTGTCGTCTACACATTGGCATGCACGCCTGGGTCACCCTGCTGCTCCTATAGTTCGTCATGTCCTACATCGTTATGAACTACCAGTTGTGTCCAATAAAACTGCTGAAACAATTTGTGATGTCTGTCAGCAGGGCAAGAGTCATCAACTTCCATTTCCAGAGTCTAGTCATGTTGTGAACCATCCTCTTGAGCTTGTGTTTTCTGATGTATGGGGTCATGCCCAAACATCCGTTAGTGGCCATAATTATTATGTCAGCTTCATTGATGCTTATAGTCGGTTTACTTGGCTTTATCTTATTAAGAGAAAATCTGATGTGTTCGATGTTTTTATTCAGTTTCAAGCACATATTGAGCGTCTCCTTAAGCAGAAAATTATTCATGTCCAATCCGACTGGGGGGGTGTGAATATCACAACCTCAACACTTTTTTCAACAAGCTTGGGATCTCGCACCGTGTGTCTTGTCCTCATACACATTAGCAGAATGGCACCGCCGAACGTAAGCATCATCATCTTGTAGAAACTGGCCTTACTTTGCTAGCTCATGCCTCCGTTCCGTTTCGGTTCTGGAGTGATGCCTTCTCCACCGCTTGTTTCTTGATAAACAGGCTACCCTCACGACTTCTGAATATGAAAACTCCTCTTGAACTCTTGCTCAACGAAATCCCAGATTACACTTTCCTCAAAGTGTTTGGGTGTGCATGTTGGCCTCATTTGCGTCCATACAACAAACGTAAGTTAGAGTTTCGGTCTAAAAAGTGTGTTTTTCTTGGATATAGTTCCCTTCACAAAGGGTACAAATGCCTACACGTTCCCACCAATCGCGTCTACATTTCTCGTGACATCGTCTTTGATGAGAATGTTTTCCCTTTTCATGCACTTCCGAATAACTCTGAAACTCCTATGCCACCTGTCCACTCTTCCGTACCTGTGACTGATGAATTTGTGGATGTTGCAAACGCTCCTGTGTTGCTTCCTAATCATGCTGCAGGTATTGGACGTGGTGCTCGTCTTGAGATACTTGATGAACAGGTGCCAGATAATGATGATCCGGAGCGGGACGTGGATCTGCATGGGACATGCATATCGGGTGCAGCCGCCCCGCGGGTGCCGCCCTCGCCCTCACCCGACCCGCAGGCGCCGCCCTCACCCGCCTCGCGCCTGGCCTGGCTGGGCTGTCTGCCGCGACCCCTAGCCCAGCCGCTGGGCCTTCATCGCCGACTGGGCTGGCCTCACCCGGCCCAATGCCGGATCTGGCTCGGCCGGCCACGCCTGGACCGACGCCGCTGGTCCCTTTGGAACCAGGCGGCCCTGATGCTGGATTTGGCGCTAGCTCGCCGGCTGATGCCTCGCCTCTGCAGTCACCTGTGTCGAGCCCAGCCACGTCGCCACAGCCGGCTACCACTGTTCTTCGTCCTTGCACGCGCAGTCAGACAGGGGTTTTTCAGCCTAAGAAACGCACTGACGGGACTATCGCGTGGCTTGCCGCTTGCATGGCTCATATTGCTGCAGATCCCACTGCTGAGCCTCGCCATTTTCAAGCTGCACTGGGCATACCTCATTGGCGGGCTGCGATGGACCAGGAGTTTCAGGCTCTGCTTTAGAATGACACTTGGCATCTTGTTCCCCCGACGTCTGGTGTTAATATTATTGATTCCAAGTGGGTTTTTAAAGTCAAGAGACATGCTAATGGTTCCATTGAGTGCTACAAAGCACGGCTTGTTGCTAAGGGTTTCAAACAGAGGTATGGTCTTGACTATGAACACACATTCAGTCCAGTTATCAAGCCTACTACCATTCGTTTGCTGCTGTCTCTGGCTGTTACCCGAGGATGGTCTCTTCGTCAGCTTGATGTGCAGAATGCTTTTCTGCATGGCGTTCTGGAGGAAGAAGTTTATATGTGTCAGCCACCAGGGTTTGTGGATCCTGCACATCCTCATCATCTTTGTCGTCTTGATAAGGCGCTATATGGACTTAAACAAGCTCCCCGTGCGTGGCATGCACGCCTCGGCTCTGTTCTTCGGGCTCTTGGTTTTCTTCCCTCCACTGCTGACACATCGTTGTTCCTTCTTCAGCGTCCTGAGGTTACGATGTATCTCCTGGTTTATGTTGATGACATCATCCTCATCAGTTCCTCTGCTGCTGCTGCAGATCGTCTTGTGGCTGCTTTGAGTGGGGATTTTGCTGTCAAGGACTTAGGTGCTCTGCACTTTTTCCTTGGTCTGGAGGTCTCACGATCTTCTGCTGGGTTGACTCTTACTCAGAAGAAGTATTCTCTGGATCTATTGCGTCATGCTGGCATGCTGAAGTGTAAACACGCGATCACTCCGATATCTGCTACTGATCGGTTGTCTGCCCTGGATGGAGATCTTCTTTCACCTGATGATGCTACTGAGTATCGTAGTCTTGTTGGTGGTCTACAATATCTTACTATCACCAGACCAGATGTCTCTTATGCAGTCAACCGTGTCTGTCAGTATCTTCATGCGCCCAGGACGTCTCATTGGTCAGCTATGAAACGCATTCTGCGTTATATCTGTTTCACTGCTTCTTATGGTTTACTTCTCCAGCCTGCACCATCTTATGAGATCTCAGCCTTTTCGGATGCAGATTGGGCCGAGTGTCCTGATGACAGGCGATCCACGGGGGGATATGCAGTGTTCCTTGGTCCTAATTTGATCGCCTGGAATGCTCGTAAGCAGGCTACGGTTTCTCGCAACAGTACTGAAGCTGAGTACAAAGCAGTTGCTGATGCAACTGCTGAGATCATATGGGTTCAGTCCTTATTGAGAGAATTGAGAGTTCCTCCTGCTCGTTCTCCAGTGCTTTGGTGTGACAACATTGGTGCTACCTATCTCTCATCTAATCCGGTGTTTCATGCTCGGACGAAACACATTGAGGTGGACTATCATTTTGTTCGAGAACGTGTTGCACAGAAGCTCCTCAGTATCAAGTTCATCTCATCAAAGGATCAACTTGCTGACATCTTCACGAAGCCTCTTCCACAACCACAGTTTGTAGGCTGTAGGCGCAATCTTAACTTACTTTGTACTTCAGGCTATAGTTAAGATTGAGGGAGGGTGTTAGACTGTATATCTATACGTGGACCCTTTGTACACATATGTAATTGTATTGTACCCTTTGGTACTCCTATATAATGAGATAGCCACACCCCGTTTAGGGTGTCGAGCAGTTTCCCAAACTCTATGTTTTACAGTCTACAATCACGCCCGCAGAAAAAGTAGAAGTGTTCAAGCATCCCTCCGAAACGACCGATGGATCAAAGATCTACAACATGGAGAGTTGGAGACATCATGGCCATTGCACCGGAGTTCCTGTCCATGTGGCGATTGCTGCAGACTGAAAACGCAGTTCTGAGCCCTGACGAGGACGATCGCATACAATGGCGCCACACCAGCAATGGCAGCTACTCTGCAAACTCAGCATACACTACACAGCTTCAATCTGCGGGTGAGTTCGGATTCAACCATCTAATCTGGAAAGTGTGGGCTCCAAACAAGCACAAGATCTTCATGTGGCTGCTTCTCCAAGACAGACTTTGGTGCAACGATCGGCTGCAGAGGAGGGGTTGGCCGAACAGCTACTTCTGCCAACTATGCCTTCGCAATCTTGAAACATCCACTCATTTGTTTTGGGATTGCCGTTTCGCGCGGGAAGTTTGGCAGCACACGGCGAGGCGAACGGGATGCTCCACTCTATCATCCTGGTCCAGGGGCCCAACATCCTCCTCACAGGCATGCCAGCAGATAATCAACCGGACCGCACCACAGAACAGAAGAGCAATTAGATCAATGATCGTCATGATCTTGTGGGAACTATGGAATGAGAGAAATGACTGCACCTTCAGGGGGGTGACACCAAGCACTCAATGAATCTATGCAAAGATCAGTAGTAACTTAGAACAATGGAGATTAGCAGGAGCAAAGAAGCTAGAGCCCCCGTTCAGGGAAATGCTGGGAGAAGTCTGATTATGTATTTTCAGTTCGGGACGATGATCACTGGATCATCCCCCGCTTAATTTTCTCCTCCTGATCATTTGATCACCCTTGTACTCTCCTACCTGCTAAATTAATGAAGGCAGCAAGCGCTGGATCTTTCAAAAAAAACAACAACTTAGTCCAGCTAACACATGAGATACCGCTACCACCTCCATCGGATAAGAGTGAAGCCAACAATAAGAAAATATCATCTAAATTAAAAGTCAGGCCAACTCAGGTGAAACACAGAACGAAGCAACGATTGTAACAGTTCGAGTGAAAACATAAAGCTCAACTCATGACCGAAGAACGGCCGAGCAAAGCGCGCATCACCCTTTAGTACGTATACATAGGAGAAAGAAATAGTATGCACGCGTGTCAGAGTGGTGTCGCATGCAGCAGCACCTAGGCAGCCGCATGGAGGCCGAACCACATACATGCTGAATATTGTATGGTTGGAGAGGCGCCATGGATTACTGTAGCACATGCAGCCGTTTGATCCCCTAAAAAAATATGCAGCCGCTCGATCTATCGCCGCAATAACGTGCGTGCCATACCGAGTTACCGTGGCTAGGTTAGCGTACGTGCATGGCGCTCACTGGTTGCCGGCCATGCATGCTGGAGAAGTGAAAGTGATGCACGTACGCGACGTCACATCTATTTCGGCGCGTGTAGGTAGGCAGCAGAGTAGGAGCTGACCAAGACGGAATAACTGCCTCGCCGACCACTCCCGAGTTCCGACGCGTGCCGCTGCGTCCGGCCGAGGGTAATGCAACGGCCAACCGAATGACCTCACCATCGAAACTTCTGGTCCCGTGCCACGTGTGCACGCCCGTACTGGCCGGTGGCTTCCCAACGCACGTCAAGGTCTACGTGCCTTCCATGCACGAGCACCCGTCGTTGCCAAACCTAGCTTCTCCGTGCTGGTTAAGGACCCTCCCAATACTTCACCTTATACATGTGTTAAGGCTGTCATGTAGGCAAAAAAACTGATGTGGCAAGGTAGTTATGAGGAGAGAGATGAGTGTGATGACCACAGAAAAAAACAATGCCAAACGCGAGAACCTAGGCAAAACACTTAAATAGAAGAAACCCACCAATACATGAAGAACTTTAGTTGTAAAATCATTAAATGAATAATTTCAAAAAAAAAATCATTAAATGAATGATGCTTAGCACCAACAAGTTAAGCACCTATGCATTGATAGCTTTAGTTGCTAAAGTTTTTAATGTGTTTAGCACCTCATGTAAACACCCATGCATTGAAAGTAGCCTAAGGGCGTGTACAATGGAAGATGCTTAGGGGAGGTGCTTAGAGAAATAAACCAGGCTTTTCTTAAGCACCGGTGCTTATTTGTACAGGATAGACTATCTCGTACAAATAAGCACTGATGCTTAAAAAAAGATTAGTTTATTTCTTTAAGCACCTCTCCTAAGCATCTTCCATTGCACAAGGCCTAAGTATATAGGATACAGTCATAGATCGTCTGATGTTGCTCACTTGTGAGAGAGCTGGCGGGGATAGGATGATTGCATGCGTGAATCTCATGAGATCACGCTACATCGAGATTGGGTCGGGCCAGACCTAGCCTGATTTGACACGTACCGTGCATGCTTTGGACGAAAAGGACTAACAAGATCTACCTCTTCCGGAATGTAATCGTATCAGCAAGATTCTTGCAATAATTGCAGCATCAACGAAATGCTTCAACCATATGTTCTGATTGCATTTCAGGTCGAATCCCAGACCCGCGTGCACTTTTCCTTTATAAAAAAAGAAAAGACCAAAAGAAAATACCAAGCTAGCCTTATTCTCTCTATTATATATTCCACAATAAACCAAGGAATATATAGAGCACAAGGTATCAATATTATTTCACCAAAATCGGATAGAATTGTATATATGCACACAATCACCGAAGAATAGATAAGCAAAAACTTTACAGTCATACGTGAACAATATGTAGGTGAATGGTTAGAAAGGTGGTCTTACCCCAGCTCACTAGGGATCAATCCCTTAGGTTTGACAACCCATGTGTCTCATGAAGGTTGTATGTGAGTGTGCATCTGTACTATGTATTCCTTGTTGGAGGTTCAAGTTTACATAAAGATGCAGGAGAAGGTTTTGCGTAGTTTCTTTTTCCGAAAAGATTAAGCTTATGTATGGTACGTGTATGGAGCCATCCACCTCAATGGTGAAATGGTAGCTAGCTTCTCGTAAAGAAAAATAATTCTCGAGTCACACCCCACCAAAAATAGAAGATACAATTATATAATCGTTTTCTAATACTCTATACAATTGTGCGAGTATAGGGACAAGTGCAGCCTGGTTGGGAGATCCACGATGATACACTGAGTGGAAGGCGATCAACTACATATGCAGCTGCGGAGTACGTACGTATGATTAGACATGAAACCATCCACGGCCGGTCGGCGGAAATTAAGCTAGATTGTACTGCACTGGTTGTTCGCCTGGCCCCGCTCTGCTTTGTTCAACAACCGGAAAAGTGGGGATGATATAAAAATCAGTAGGCCATCTGATGTGATCTGATCACGGTGGAGCATCCATCAACCACCAAGCTAGATGCTGTTATACATAATGCTTTAGGTTAACATAAATTGGATCTGGATCTCTTGATTAGAACACCAATACATGTGCGGTAGCGTGTGAACTTACAGGTGCTTGACGAAATCCCATACTCTTGATGCAGGCTCTAGTCGATGCAGCACACGGGAATAGTTGGCGAAGCGGAACAGCGCCGAGTGAATGGCTCATGGCCGAAAGCGTGACCGTAGCCAGCAGTAGGTAGAAGACGCCCAGAAGGCTACCGGCACTAGAGATGGCCGGCATCAACCAGCGACTGGTCGGTGTAGAGCAGCAGGAAGCCGCCGGCAAATCCTTGCAGTGGCCGGCTGTGGTGATGGCCTTCCGATCCCTTTATGCACCCTTTTAGGATCGGTAGTTAGGAGTTTGTTGGGGGTTAACCCATATATGCGTGTGTCATTGCCCAAGGGGCACCACCTCCTCCTTTTATACTTGGTGCTAAGGGACAGGGACCAAAACCAAAAGTTGTCTTTCTGTGTGCCTCCGATCATAGCACAAAACGTGGAGAAGAGCTCCCCCTTTTCTCTTGGTCTGTTATGACCTGAGATCAAATTCCAATATTCTCCCCCTTGATCGTAAGGTCAACAAACATCATAAGCTCATTCTCAATAGAAATAATATACCAAGGCAAAGTGTTACAATGACCAATGAGATGCCACTGAACCTCATTACCTATAGTACATAATTCTATCTCGAAATGAAAAACATAATACTTTATGGGAGATGGTTTACAAGATGGTCCTAATTTCCAGGATCGAAAGGCTTTCCTAACCCATGCCGGCAACATAATCATAATTATGGGTGGTGAGCCTTTGGTAAACGGATCCGTAATACATACAAATCATTTTTATATGCTTAACATCATTAGCTTGATCCTGGATTCTATCTTTCACAACATGAAACATATTTTCAATGGTTCTGGCAACACCATTTGACTTGTTGTTACTCGCATAGAAAACTGCGTGTTCATAATGCAGTAGGTGGATTTTATAAATATTGTCTACCACCTTAAGTTCGGGAATAGAACTTCTTTGACATACAACCTGCCCAGTAGCCTCTTAACATGCCACATCGTAAATTGCATTGTTTCTAATGCCATCCATGTCATTATGGAGCTTTTCCACGACATAGCTCCATATGCGAGAGTAGGATGTAACATAACGTGGAAACTTCAATATCCACACACCTCGCGGAAACAATGTCTTAATAACCAAGGATATCGAGGTTATCAGACTTCTTATTAGTGAGCATGTAAACTTTTATTGCCTTGCATATCTACAAGACTTTTCGCGGCTTCTCTAGTGGTCCATTTCTGGACTTCTATATTTGCCAATTATCCCGATCATAAATAGGGCAAGTTCACATTTGAATACTTACATTGCTTCTGACAGCTGAAGCATAAGGAACTAACATTACCTGATCAGTTCATAATGGTTCCTTGGACACTAAAACTGTCCATGTTTATTGCCCTTGACTTTAGTAGCAGGTGCGATAGAGTACTACCACGTAATATTTTCTTCCGGACTCTATCAACGTATGTCATCATAATAAAACTTATACTCCTTTTGGACCTATATCTTGGCGAAACTCAATACAAGCAAAGTATGAGGCATCACCAAGATCCTTCATGTTACAAATATAAGATAGACATTACTTGGCTCGCCAAAATATTCTATCTCCACAAGGTAGTGATCTTACTCCCCTCGTCTTATAGTATGAGTGTCCTAACGCTTGTATTATCTCATAATTGTATTTCTTTAGATAACATGCCTTATGTCAACTTCACCCATGAAAAAACCGTACAGTTGAGCCATATGTATATTATCAACTAAGTCAACACAAGTGCATGTCATAGTAATAACACAAACGTCACAACAACTCACTGAGGAAATTCTATGGAGTTTCATACATCATTAGAGCTAAGAATCTTCATCCTATATGGCAACAAGCCAGTAAGATGATCATTCACACACATTATTGGTCATAGGGAAATTGTTGAATCTCAACAATAAGTGTTGCATTAGAGAAAAATAAATTACCTTCAATTTACCGGATGCATATGAACAAAGATCTAATGGAATTATCCTTAAGATTAATGTTCATACGTTCCAGATTCCCTGATGACCATTTTATTTAGAACATGGAAAATATATCCAAAAATCTTTATGACAATCATCTCAGCTCTAAACCACAACACCGTTGGGCTGAAGATGGAAGAGAACTTAATGAACTATGACAAATGATTATAAACGACGTTAGTCAGAAATATAACCGCAAGCCACATAATACCGACAAACTTGCCACTTGAGTGAAGTGTCACATATAATTATAAACGACGTTGGTCATATATAATCAACATGTTAAATCATGATGGTCATTAGTCTAGCAAGCTTGCCACTTTAGCATTCATGTGTGCTTCGTAATGCTCATAAGGGATTAAGTACACACTAATATGATAAAGGAGTCATTCATTCATTCTTCTAAATAAGACTTGTTGCATTTTAATTAGAGAACCAACATTAGAATGTGCTTTTCATACATTCTCCAACCAAGACTTCTCGTTGGTTCCATCTTAATTAGAGAATTGAGATACATAGTTTGCTCAATTGTACATGCTATGATCTAAGTAGGAGAAGTGAACGTGATATCTCATATTAAATGAGACTTCCATTCTCCCCCTCGAAATGTGGTCTAAAACCACAATTTTGATGAGGTCTCATTAATCACACTTCTCTTACATCTTCAATGGTAACATAGCATTTAATCTTTACAAAAGATTCATTTAGTGAAATCATAACTCGTCTCACCATAAGGTGGGACTAACATTACATAATTTGAGTTGACTTGATAACATATAAGATCATGTCATCTATTCGAGAGACGAAATTAAGGTTGTCAAATAACTAGGAGCATGAACAAAACACCATCAATAAGATGAAGAATTAAGTCATCTTCAAAAGCTAGTGGAATGAATCCAATAGTTTTGACTTTAATCTCCTTTGCATTAGTGATGTGCATGATGGCACATGCGTCCTCACCCAATGTCTGCCTTATCATCATGATTAACATCCTTTAACCTTAGTGGCAGAAAAACGTTGGGACATTCCTTACATGAGACAATGATCTCCACTCTCCATGTGGGAAAGTTATTTACATAAGGTTCTTCTATGCCAAACAAAAGTTTGACATCATTATTATTGCTGGAAAAGAGGAGACAACTTTATAATCATCATAACAGAAAATCAAGCATGAACTAACCATGCAATGCCATGAACAAAAACATGCTTAATGTTTATTCTAATCCCTATCACCATTGGGCAGATAACGAAAAAGAACCTTACTCATTCGTAAATGACACATGAAAACATAATCAATGTTGGTCAGAATATCATCCTATGCCATTAGAAAGATTGCTCATTAAATCTCTAATCAAAACTTCTCGTTGGTTCCATTTTGACCAAAGAGATGTAAAATCTCATAATGACCAGCAATAACTACGACTGAACTAAAATTATCATCAGAATTCTCAGTGACATACAATGAAAATGATATTGGAATTAACATATAAATATAACAGTGACTCCCACCGAGTAATCATTAAAGAGGACATTCAGAGTGAAAATGCCATAAATATAAATCATCATAAGAATTTCCAAAATTATAAAATTTGGATATCAAAATTATCAAGATTCTCCAAATAATAATATTGGGAAAATTAATAATTTTCAAATAAATGACCATGTGAAAAAAAACTTAAACAAATTTCTTCGTTAAGAGAATTGATCATAATCCATTAACATCATCTTTGGACTGTTAAGAATATTTGACAGGTGCACATCATAATAAAAATGGCATAAAATGCCCCAACCAAAAACTTTAGTTTTTTCCCAATAGGCATATTGCCCCAACATTATTATGACACATAGTGTGGTGTGTAAAACTGAACCACACGTCCATCATCATTTTCCTTGAGGTGGCCTGTGCCCATTAGAAATGACCACATCTTTAAGAAATATCATAAGTATGGCCTCAACATTAAATTCACACTCATTCAAATTTAATATATATATATATATTTAGAAAATTCAATGAGCGATTCATAATTGTGCATTTGTGCTCAATATCAATATCCTTTTATAACATTAATTTCACCATTGAAAAGATACTAGAAATGCTATCATCATTAAAAGGTACCATTAAAAAATCAACATTAATGTCACATTAAAACTTCCAAATAAAATTTCCTGTTTGTTCTATTTTATTCAGAAAATTTAAAACATAATTTCAACATAATTTTAGGTAATTCCAAAACTTTTTTAGTGCATACACATTATTAGGAACTTAACATGTACACTAAAACTGCATAATATGGCTAAAAATATAATTCGACCCATAACAACCCACGGCTTTCTATTAATAAAATTTCATCATCATTAAAAGATTTCCATAAAAGGGACATAAACATTATTTACACAAATAAACACTAATTACATAGAATGACTTAAGCATAATTTACAACATAATTTTCTGGCTATTGTCAATTTACAACAGTGCAAAATATTTTGAAAACAACCATAATATCAGGAAAATCACTGAATAGACTGAAAATGTCTATAACGTAATTTTGTCCAATATAACCCACGACAGCCCATTAGAAAACTTAATGACCACTTTAATTTTCACATATAATTTCGGGATCTATTTCCAATATGAACAGTGCATAAAATATACACATTTTCATAATATAGCAGAAAATACGATGATTTTTTTTTCATAACTTGGCCCAAAGCGTAGCAGCCTGTTGACTTCCTGGGCCAGCAGATGAAAACTTTAATATGGAACATTGTTTTCTGCGGGCTAACTTAACCTGGGCAAGAGCCCACTGCCAGATTTGGCTCATTTATGCAACCAAGGCCCGTTTATGCTCCGCGTTGTTCTCAGCCGTCCGATTGGATCGGCAGACCAGATCGAGCCTCGGCGGAACAAAACGGCGGCCCGGTGCGAACCCTAGCCTCATTTCTCCCCATCTTCCCGATTTCTACGCTCACGCAGAGAGGGAGGCGACTTCGGCGGCGCTAGATGCTCGCCGGCCATGGCGGCGCGGTGGCAGCCCTCGCCGGAAGAGCGTGCAGTGGACCAAGTCCGGCGCGCTCCTCTGTCGAAAGTTGCTGCCGGTGACGCGCATGAGGCGGTGGCGTATTCGGGGGTAATCTCGCCGGCGGCTCCCGACGCAGACTTTTGCGGCGACAACGATGTGCTAGGCGCGGAGGCCAAGCGACGGGCACGTCCTTGAGCGCAGCTGCGGCGGCCGCATCCTTCCTGCGCATCATCCCGAGAGACGGCGGCGTCGCCGGCGTCGGGATCACCGCGCGGCGTCATTATGTGAGCCCAAATGCTCTCTGTTCTTTCAATTTCGTCATTTTGGGCTCCGATTTGGGGAAATTTCGGGTTCCAGGGAATGAATTTGGTTTTTTTTCAAACATTCAATTCCCCTCCTTCTAATTGCTTTACCAGGGCTAAGAGTACTAATTAAAACACTAACGTAATGCGGAAGCATGGGTCAATTAGTCTAATCTGGATAGGTTAAACATCATCATTGTAGAATTAGCACTAGCCCATAGCAATTAGTATCTGAACCAAAACAATTAACCTTAAATGTAGATTATCAACTTATACTTTTAAGCATCAACCATTAATCTTAAACATGCATAATTTGATCTTAACACGGGGTTTTAAACAGAGATCATTCGTGCTCATGATACCAATGTTATACATAATGCTTTAGGTTAACATAAATTGGATCTGGATCTCTTGATTAGAACACCAATACATGTGCAGTAGCGTGTGAACTTACAGGTGCTTTGACGAAATCCCATACTCTTGATGCAGGCTCTAGTCGATGCAGCACACGGGAATAGTTGACGAAGCGGAACAACGCCGAGTGAATGGCCCATGGCCGAAAGCGTGAACGTAGCCAGCAGTAGGTAGAAGACGCCCAGAAGGCTACCGGCACTAGAGATGGCCGGCATCAACCAGCGACTGGTCGGTGTAGAGCAGCAGGAAGCCGCCGGCAAATCCTTGCGGTGGCCGGCTGTGGTGATGGCTTTCTGATCCCTTTATGCACCCTTTTAGGATCGGTAGTTAGGAGTTTGTTGGGGGTTAACCCATGTATGCGTGTGTCATTGCCCAAGGGGCACCACCTCCTTTTTTTATACTTGATGCTAAGGGACAGGGACCAAAACCAAAAGGTGTCTTTCTGTGTGCCTCCGATCATAGCACAAAACGTGGAGAAGAACTCCCCTTTCTCTTGGTCTGTTACGACCTGAGATCAAATTCCAACAGATGCAGGTCGACGGCCGGGCACGATAGCTGTTCCGGTCGAATCCAAACGACGAGGTGTGGCCACAGACAAAAACAAAACACGTCCTGGCCCCCGTTGGCTCGTTCGTTCGATCGTTCGTTTGTTCTTGCAAATTAAGGCAGCACCAATTGATTTATTTACGCGCCTGCGTGCATGTGGCTAGGGTGCCTGCAGCAGCACACACGGATGTACTTAAGCCCGAGTAATTAAGTTTGCGAGGATTAATTTAGCCATTAGCCGACGCAGGTACCGAGGGCAGCAGCTTGTCGATCGTCATCTTTCGATATACGGCCGTTCACTGCAAAACAAAAGGAAGAGCGAAGACAGAAGGGAAAGCGAACGAGAAACGGATGGGCAGGGAAAGAGACGCCCACCTCTCGTGCCAGCTTGACCATCACCCGCCTGGCGCCTCGCTCTGAACGTTCGGAGATGAGTTCATTTTTTCTGGGACCGTCCTTTCAGTGTGCCGGAACCGGTTTACTGACAGCAACATGTCATGTGATGGGTCGTGGCACAACCGGTGGGCGGCTGCATGCAGCGAGGAATCGGGTCGGCTTTGCCGAATTTCAGCCGAACTGGCACATGCATGCCCGGTGTGCTCCAAATAAGGAAAAAGTTCATTTTAAACCCTGAATTTGTAGAGGTCCGGCAAAATGAACCCCAAATCAAAATCCTGATCGATTGCACCCTGAACTGTGCAATCCCGGTCTAAATCGAACCCTGGCAAAATTCAACCGGGATCCATTTGACCAGTGGGCCAGGGAGCGGCAGTATTGACCACAGAGCGCCCCCATCCTCCGCGTTGGGCTGGCCCATTTGACTTTTTTCGGTTACACTTATATTTCGGTGTTTGCCACATTTCAAAAATATTCAAGCATTACAAGAAAGAGTACGTGGCATTTCAAAATATATTTTAATATTATTTAGTATTTATATATATGTAACTAAAAAATGTACGTGCATTTGAAAAAATGTTCATGCATTTTAAAATAATGCTTGACATTTTGAAAAATGTATACAATGTACAAAAATGTCACGTAGTTTTAAACAATGTTTCATTCCATCACAAAAATGGTTAACACGTTTTTGCAAAAAGTTTCAGATACTTGTATTTGAAAAAAGAATGTTAATCATAAGTTAAATACCAAAGGCGGTGGATATATATGAAAGAATAGACATAAAAATATATATTTAAAAAAATATTAATCATGTATTTGGAAAATGTTGAACTTGTATAAAAATGTTTCGGATATATACGAAAAATGAACAATGTGTGTGAAGAAAATAGACATGTGTATAATTTTTTTCCGATGCATACAAAAATTGTATTCAGGGAACGTTGTTTACTGGTCATCTAATTTCGCCTTTAAATTTTTCTGTCCGTGTTTATACTATATAAAAAATTGTCCTGCTACCCTAACAAGAACCATCCTTGGATGGTGGTCTTCCCACGAGCCAAGTAGCAATACATCATTTGTTCAATACCCATCTGTACCATTATTATTTTCCCATATGATAACCAGTTCTTAAAATAAATATATGCATCAAACAATTTTCTAAAATATGTATTGAACATTTTCGTAATATATGTTGATTTTTTTTCGAATAAACACTGGAAAAAATATTACGGGATTTCATAACAATATGCAAATATGAAAAAAAGTTCATCAATTTCAAACAAAATCACGAAATTAATAAAAAAAAGGGAAACTGAAAAATAAGAAGAAAAAGAAAAAGGAAAGAAAAGAAAGGAGAAAAGAAGAAAAAGGGAGGCAGTGAAACGACCTGAGCCGTGTCCCTGGTGGTTGCTGCATCGACCATACAGCGTACAGGTCTCGCGTTCGAGCCTCACCGTGCTCTTTTTTTATTTTTAACGAAAAAAATAAAGAAATAAATAAAGCGGGCCAGTGTACTATTTTTGTTTTAACGAAAAAAAATAAAGTGGACCGGCCCAGCAGGGAGTAGGTGTGCGCCCTCTGCGAAGTACCTCAATCCTGGCCGTCCAAACGACCCAAAGGTTTGATTTAAACCGGGATTCCATAGTTCAGGGTGTAATCGACCGGGATTTTGATTTGAGGGTCCATTTCGCCGAACCTCTACGAATACAGGGTTTAGAATAGACTTTTCCCTCCAAATAATATCAGGCGTCTAAAAATAAACTTCTCCTGTATGGCACTTTTTCTGAAGAGAAACTTCAGAATCCGAGCGTTTCACACGGAAACAACCAAATATACAAACTTAGGCTGCGATTGGAATGTCGGATTTCTTTTCCGGCTGGAAATGTTTACACTTGTATCTTACCAGGCTCCAGCAAAATCCGGTTGTATTTCTTTTCCGGTTGTAAACATTGCTTTGCTGTCGGAACGACCACGTCGCCAAGGAAGAACACCCTGCCGCCGGCTGACCTAGGAAGGATGGGGAGGGGAAGTAGAGGAGAAGGAGCAGCAGCGGAGGCGGGAGGACACCTTGGTGGAGCGGAGGAGGTCGCTTAGAGGAGGAAGAGCGATTCGTTGTCTTGTTCAGGTCTACCGGTCAAGGTCGCCGTCGCGGCCAGGAGCAAGTCGTCGTCGCCGTCACGGCCAGGAGCAAGTCGTCGTCGCCGTCGCACCTAACCCCCGTCGTGGCCAAGGTCTTCGCCGCCTCACCACGTCGCTTCACCCTGGCGGCGCAACCTCGATCTAGGTCTCGAGCGAGAGGGAGGTGGGGAAAAACGACGGGCGGTGGTCTGTATCGGATACCGGCCTATTACGAGTGTAAACGAGAAAACCGGTGTAAAAGTTACAGCCCAAAAACAACATACCAAGCACCAATGTGAGGCCCATCCGTTTTTATTTCACAGGGGTATATTTTACGCGTGTATTGGGCCACAAAACGACGAACCAAGCGGGACCTTACTGTATTTTACAGACTATTAGTGGTAGCAAGATACTGGTTTGTAATGCAAGAAATTGACCAGAATTTTGACGCTTAAATCAAAACTGGCATGGGCCCTTCTTTGCTGCATCGCAGATCGATCCCGGTGTGCTCAGACGCCCACCGCATCACGCTGTAACCCCAGTTTAATTAACAAGCGTTTTCCTTTCCTTAATTAACTCGGCCGGACTTCAGGTTCTTAACGCCCAGAATTTACCAAACTGCCCCTCCCCGGCCTATAAATTGCGGCCAACGGGCTCCCATCTCAGGTTACCCAAACCGGCAGCGAACCACCGTCCACCGGAGCTCAACTGAGACACCAAAGCCCCTCCTCTCCTCTGATTCTGAACTGCTCCACCTCCCCAATCTTCATCATGTCGACGGCGGCTGCATCCCGGCCCAGCGGCCCCATCCTTTTGAGTCCCTTTCCCAACTACCAATCCGCCTCGCTCTCCCGTGTCAAGCTCTCCGTCGCCGGCTCGCCGGTCAAGTCCTTCAGCGTCTCGTCTCCCCCCTCCTCCCCCACCGCCGCCGCCAAGATCCGTCGGTCCTGCCTGTGCTCGCCGACGAACCACCCCGGCTCGTTCCGGTGCAGCCTTCACAAGGAGCGCAAGCAGGAGGCCCCCGCGGTCAACCACCCTGTCTCTCCGCCTTCGAATTCGAAGCGCACGGCGAGCCCGTTCGCGCAGCTCGTCCCTAGCGGCAGTGGCAGTGGCTGCTCTAAACGCTCGTACAACGGGCTGGCGCAGCGCGTCCCCATGGGGAGCGGGCACTGGGCACGCAAGGCGCTCGTGCCGTCCCAGGCGGTGCAGCAGCTGCAGCACCGGAAGCGAGTGGTGGAGCGGTTCCACGCCGGGCCCAGCCGGCTCTCCGCCGCCTCCATGGCCGGCCGCAGCAACCAGTAAATAAACAACATCGTCGACATGCCATAGCAGCAAGATGCGTACATACTGCACAAAGTGTATATAGGAAAGAAGTTCCCCGAATAATTCCGATCACTGTATAGAAGGAAGATCGGTGGGGATCAGGCCGCCGGGAAAGTTGGAGTTTTAAGACCCAATTCAACTCCGGGCTGGTCAATTAGCTAGCCAGTAGATACTGTACATAGAGTGAGCCTCTTCTTCCTCTCCGCTCCGCTGCACATAGAGTGAGTTCGTCGTCTCTGCTCCACTTGTACATAGAGTGAGCTCTCGTCCTCTCTGCCCGCTCTGTATAGCCCTTGATTTTGGTTCTGGATATACATCAATACAGGAGTCACAAATTGCAGACAAATACATGCATCTGGTCTGTTCCGTGACGGGAGGATTATCCATCCGTGGATCATGCTTCTGTTTCTGTTTCTGTTTCTGGAGTGTGGATGTGTCTCGCCCATGTTTCGGTTTCAGATAAGCTCCGCAAGAAATGAGTGGCGTCTCGCCGTCACTTGATCCAGTCACGCGGGCGGCACCTATGTCCCCAGCCGGCCGGATCAGGCCCGCAACTTGAAGCACGGCAGAAATCCTCCGATTCCGACGAGACTTCTGTGGAACTTCATGACGCGCGAAACTGATGAACCGAGGATTTTTCTTGTTTTTTCCCTGCTTGTGAAGTACAGTACTAAAATAAGTATTTTGAAGAAATTTCACGAGATCCCTCGATTCTGAAGAAATTTCTGTCGAAGTTTCATGGCGCACTCAGCTGATGAACTTAGGATTTTTCTTCGTCCCGCTCGTAATATTTTAAGTACTCCCTCTGTTTCATAATATAAAAATATTTTTCACACTACACTAGTGTAAAAATGTTCAGACGGCGTAGCGGGTGGGATTCCACTTCCAAGAAGATGGGGTTGGAAACTAGGTGGTACTTTTTTTCTTCAGAAACCTCGTGCGAGAGGGCAGGTGGTTCCTGCATTTCATTACATTAAAAAGAGGAGAGTTGGTCCACTTTATAAGAATATTTGGACCCAAAAACTTAATTAGGAAAAACGAATGAAAATCCAAAAAAAAGAAAATCCTCTGGCTGGAAGCAAGGTCGGCTAGCATGATACGGTGTAGCGTGTCATTGTACTCAAATCTTCTTATGTTCTCTTTAGGTACCGCGGTCACTTGTGTCCTGCGTAATCCGATAATCCTGGGATGAACGTTGTATATAACGCCTTCCTTATTAATTTGTATCGTTCAGCTGTTTGTTCGATTGTTGCTTTATATATAAAGTGGAACGAAACCTTATTTTGAGGAAGTTCCGTTTTGTTTTTTTTTCTTTGAAAAAGAGTTCTTCCTCCCTGATTTCAATCAAGCTTCGTATTTCCACACTCCTCATCCGACGAACAATCTGAATCTATCATTTTCGTACAGAAGAATCCGGATCGACGACGATGTCCGGTGCGACGTGCCAGCCCGTGAGGAGGTTTGTGGCGGCGGTGGTAGCGTTGAGGGGTTTGGACGGCGGCGGAGCTAGAGTTGTGATGGAGCAAGGAGTGCCTGAGCAGACGAGGGAGAAGAGAGGAGAGGCAAATGGCTTGTCCGACAAGGTTAGGAAGAATTGGTGCTATTTATTGTCGGTCGTGCTTGTCAGACTGGATATGGCGAACGCGTCCGAGCGTGTTCAGGCCTCCTCATATCCGCCACATATTATTTCTGAATATGTGGGGTGCTGATTATGCGTAAAAATGAAAAGTTGAAAATGAGGGGTGTTGATCGGCCCGGAAATATAGGGCCAGCTTGAGAAGCTCGGCTGGTCATATTTTCATGACTGGACATTGACCGGACCGTCCACCTAGACATATAGAGGGTTTGACCGTTTGAGAAGTCCAGCTGCACATGCTCTGATTATTTAAGGAGTTTTACGTGTAAACGTTGGTCGACCAGCGACCTCTAGTCTAGCCATAGGTTCAAATTACAGTATGGGTCATGACTCATGCGAGAGTACATATTTTTACTACTCTCTAGATATAAGTCATTTTAGAGATTTAAATATGAACTATATACGAAGCAAAATGAGTGAATCTACATTTTA
>NC_041391.1:678968634-678989099 GCF_002162155.2 Triticum dicoccoides
TGTATCGAAACATCTAAAAGGACATAGGCCTCCTTTGGTTCATATGATAGGAAAACCGTAGAATAGGAATGCCATAGAAAATAAGATGATATGCATCTCAAATTCTATAAGTAGGAATAGGAAAGGAGATGTCCTTTGATTCACATCATAGGATTTTTTTTCAATTGAGTCTAGGCTAATATTTATTTTCTTATGAAAGACGCAGGATATGAAGAATTCCTCCATAGGAATAGGATTCCATTTCTACGAATCAAATTGCTCTAAAGGTTTTTTTTTCTATAAAATCAAAATCCTATGAAATTCCTCCATACCAAAGGTGGCCATATATTTAGAAACGCAGGGAGTGGTATGGTCTAGAAAGTGGCTCATGGAGGGTAAACGAGCCGCTTGTCTATATAATTATGTATAATGTTTGGGTTTTTGTATAAGGTTTGGGGGACATCTACACAGTAAGTAGTCTGAGGTGCCTGATTTTACGATTACCTCGCTAGCTCCGTAACTAAATAAATCATCTTAAGAAAAAAAAACTTGCTTGTCCAGATGGTCCTGTCCTACAAGTAGTAATGGTTTGTTTGCTTGTTTCGGTCATGTACTTGATCATCACAATATTGTTTTTCTGTTTTGAGTGGATCATCACAATACTTAAAACTTTCAAACCAATAACCGTTATCAAGGTAATTATTGTAGCCACACCTGATTGATTTTTAATGTCAAAAGGTAGGGGGTCCCAAACTGTGCGTCTAAGGTCGATGGTAACAGGAGACGGGGGACACGATATTTTACCCAGGTTCGGACCGTCTCTATGGAGATAATACCCTACTTCCTGCTTGATTGATCTTGATGAATATGAGTATTACAAGAGTTGATCTACCACGAGATCATAATGGCTAAAATCCTAGAAGTCTAGCCTATGAGATTATGATTGTCCCCTATGGGCTAAACCCTTCGGTTTATATAAACACCGGAGGGGCAGGGGTTGTACAAAGTCGGTTACAAAGAAATGAATCTACATATCCGAATCGCCAAGATTGCCTTTCACGCAAAGGCGAGTCCCATCCGTACACGGGAAGAAGTCTTCTGTCTTGTATCTTCATAGCCCAACAGTCCGGCCCATGTATATAGTCCGGCTGTCCGAGGACCCCTTAATCCAGGATTCCCTCAGTAGCCCCCGAACCAGGCTTCAATGACGAGGTGTCCGGCACGCAGATTGTCTTCGATATTGCAAGGCGGGTTCCTTCTCTGATTTCTCAAAGTCCCTGACGTAAAGAGCAGTATCCGGCTTTTCATTTAATGTCGCGCTCATCAGCTTCTGCACCTTCATGATTTCAGCATCCACGTGTCGAGCGAATACGAGAGGTCGGGGCACTTTTGCACATACCACCCTGACCATGTGAGAAAATTGTCCATTTAAAGATACGGGGAACTTCAGATCTAATACACACCATCTCCCTCAAACGAGGAATCCTCGGAGCTCGCCCGCAGAGACCACCCCAACATGGCTAGCGCTCCCAGCTCTTCCTCCCGCCCCCCACGGCCCCCAAAAGTGTGATTGGGAAAAGTGCTCCGTATCCCATAATCAACTGGTGAAGTTGCAGACACATGGATTTCTTGCCCCCACGGATCTAGTCCCCGTTCGAGCCAGATTGGCTTCCTTCGACGGTGGGGAGCAGGCGGAGAATTTCCCCAACCCATCCAGGGGGGAGCGAGTATGCTTTGTTCCCTACTTGTTGAGTGGTGTCAGATTTCCAATCCATCCATTCCTCCGAGGTCTACTAGAGTATTATGGCCTCCAACTGCACAATTTCACTCCTGCCTCCATCTTCATATTGCGGGTAATGTTTCTCTTTGCGGGCTATTCCTGGGTTGCGAGACCCATTTTGAGTTATGGAAGAAGCTATTCTGCCTAGTCCGTCGTAATCAAGAGGGGTCAATATTTCAAGTGGGCGGCGCTGAAATATGGCGTATCGCCCGTATCGGATATCTGTCCGGCACGCCGAAGAAGACATCCGAAGAATGGCCTTCCGAATGGTTCGATATTGAGGACGTCTCCCTTCCCGAACCAGTCCGAATGGGTCTTCCTGAATTTTCAAGTGCTCCATTGAAGAAACGCCTCAGCTGGCGTCCCGGAGCCCCAGGGAGGGAGATAGCACAGAAGTCCATCAATTGATGACCAAGATAAAGACGCTCGCCTAGTCCGGATTGTCAATAGTCGAGGTTATTGCGATATCCATAATGTGGGGGGTCCAGCCACTCCAATACCGAGGGCGCCCTATGTGGCACTTCAACGGAGAGGATGACACCACCTGCTGCGGTCGAAAGGGTCCGGACACCCCCGCTGCTTTGGCAAAAATACTGTCTGGATTGTACAAAGGGGAGAAAGAGGAGTTCATTTGCATTAAGCCCAGAGATGGATTTTCCATGTACAACCCTCCCAGCTGGGTGAGTTTCCATCCCACTACTCAATTTACTCCCTAAGTCAGTTTCCATAGATATTAATCCATCCATTTGAAACATGAATGGCGGAAGATCACTAAGGAGTTCCACAGTCCCGCACCACAGCCGTAGGACCACAACCGGGCCCTTGACCCCGGATTCATAGAAGATCCAGATATATTTGTGGAGCTCGAGGAAGGAGTGTTCTACCAGGTGAGCTATGATGACACAGAAGTGGCCATCATTCCTGATTATCCCGGCCTTCTCCCTGCATCGCATGTAAGTAATTAGGAGACTTATCCTTCAAAAGAATTTCCTCATTCTGCCTCACTCACCGCACTGTGTCATGCTCAAATGGGGAGGCGATCGGCATGCCACGCTGCACCCGAGGCAACTCGCAAGAAAGCGGCACCTACGCCGGGCAGGCCTTCGAAGAGGAAGGCAAATAGAAACATGGCCGAGCCTTCATCAAAGAGGTATGGTTTTAAATATGCTCTGTGGCTGTCACTTTGGAGTATGATGCTATCCGTTGTGTCTTATCTGGAAAAACATTCGCCGGACTATGTCCGGGGATCCTGTTGGTCATGTCTCCACTAGTCAGATTCCGGACCCTGTCTCAAGGACTGAGGCTAACGTGGAAGTGACACCGGATTGTCCTTCTGCGGAGGATTCGGATATGGTATCCGCCACAAATTCGGAAGTGGAAAGTGCCATGAATCATCAACGCCGGTGGGCCGCTCTTCGCGGCCCCGGGTTTTCAGAAGAGGCTTTCAATGCCTTCAACTCGGGTGATGCGTACATCCGAGCTGCTCGAGATGGGCTTGCCAGAGCCACTGACCAATATTTGAAGGATATAAGGGCAAGTTCACACTTGCACAATTCTGATAATTATATACCAGTAGCCCCCGAGACTTGAAGCAGTTTGAAGCAACTGATTTGTGGATCGTTGTATATCTAGGTGCTCACGGAGAAGAACAATCTATTGTCTCAGGAGCTGGAAATTTGTTGGACCCAGCTAGCCACTGCTACTGCCGAACTGGAGAAAGCCAAGAAGGCAGCGTCTAGTAATGATACCCTCCCTCGATAAAACAGAATCATATGCCAAGATTATTAATACGAGTGCATATATGATGACATAGTCGTCAGATCATCTGGGAGAGGTACCAGAGTCACACAGGCGGGGGGTCCAGAAGCTCAAAGGCAACTGACCGCGGGCGAACATATACTAACATGGGTTAGGGAGGAGAAGAACAAACTCCAAGATTCCCACACCAAGCTGGGCAAAGAGCTAAAAGATGTGTGTGCCCAGCTGGCTAACTTCGTGAAGGAGAACAAGAAGCTACGAGGCAACATTTTTAGTATGTGTTCAAACTTACTTTCACATAGTACGGCAAGGAAAGGAACTGACAAGTTATGTCTGTAGGTTTGCTGACCGGCCGTCCCGAAGAGGAGATGTCCGGATCTTCGGACGATCTCCTACAAGAGCTATCGCAAATGCACGAGAGAGCTCGACAGGCGATGCAAAGCATTGCCAAGGCCTTATGGCCATCCGAATCCCCTCCAGGAAGTATGGAGGGGCTTGTACATCTATTCTAGGGAGTGCGGTGACTCTTCTGATTATGGAAGATATCAGCCTGTCGGGAAGGTGCGCGAGAGGCCCGGGCCATGGTGAAAACATGATATACCAAGCTCGACCCAAATCACATGTCCCGGGTCGGACCTTTAGGGTCAAATGAAAAGAAATTCCTGTTAGTTTGGTATATGACCAGGTACAAGTAGCCGCCAAGTATTCCCAACAGGATTGTAGGCTAGATAGCGTGTTGGATGGCATAGAGGAAGAAGTTTTTGAGTCCAAGTGACTATGTACTTCAATTTCAATTTTGTCCCTAGCCGGATTGTAAAATGATTGTCATGGCAGACCTTTTCGCTTCGACCTATGGACCCAAAGGCGCGGAGTGTTTCCGAATACCCACTCGATAAGATATACCGGGGTACGCGTGGAAACCAAGCGTAGGGGTCATAGTTGCTTGAACAGACAAGTATCCGGCTAGCTATGTTATATTACATTTTTTATCGTAAGAAACATTTTCTAGAGAGAATAGTTCCGTTAAGGGTTCCTTTCCCTGGGTCAGCATGCGTTAATCGTGCATGTCCGAACTGTGTTTAAAAAAACCACAGCATACATAACATCTGGGGGTTCATTATGTGACAAGTAAAAAACATCTTTAGTCCGCCGACCGAATATTTCCTTAAGAACACTAGCTTTCGGCTTCACCCAGTCTGAGGTACACATCCGGATGACCCGGCAGTAACAATCGCAGAACTGCACCCTTTATGCCCTAGCCGAACTAACGGGAACATAGGGCATAAGCACATGAGCCAGGCAACCCAGCTTGGCTAAAACTTAAGTCATATCGATGCATATAATGGCGAAGAAAAGGTACATATGAGGAAAAGACACATATGTGGTGAGCTTGATGCTCGGAAAATAATAATAATAATAATAAGCTTATGTACAGGAAGCCCCCATGTATAATTGAAGTACATATTAGAAAATGTGTGCGTCGTAGCGTCTTAGCCGCACGAGAGCTTTATGGCTGGAAAAAGGAAATGTGAAAAGAGAGGAAAATAAATAATGGAAACAAAAAGGGAAAAAGGAGACGAATGAAGAGTCCGGCGCTAGGCATAGAATCTTCGGAGTCTGGCCGCGTTCCATGGGTTCGGCTCTAGGCGGTTGTCTAATGCATCACGCAGGCGGTATGCTCCTCCGGTGAGAACTTCGTCAATGATGAAGGGACCCTCCCACTTGGGCTTGAGTTTGTCCTTTCTCTTCTCCGGCAAGCGTAGAACGAGTTCACCAACATTATAAGTCTTGGCCCATACTTCTCTGCTTTGATATCTGTGGGCATGTTGTTGATAGAATGCGGAATGGGCTTTTGCGACGTCGTGCTCCTCTTCCAGGGCATCTAGGCTATCCTGTCGATCAAGCTCGGCCTCTCTCTCTTCATACATGCGCACTCGAGGTGAGTCATGCATAGTGTCGCAGGGTAACACAGCCTCTGCGCCGTACACCATGAAAAAAGGTGTATATCCGGTAGAATGATTGGGTGTGGTCCGCAGACCCCAGAGTACGGAGTCGAGCTCCTTGACCCAGTGCTTGTCTGATTCTTTCAAAGATCGCACTAGTCTGGGTTTAATGCCGCTCATAATAAGACCATTGGCTTGTTTGACTTGACCGTTGGTTTGTGGGTGATAGACGGAGCCGTAATCGAGCTTAATGCCCAGATTAGCACACCAGGTTTTTACCTCATCGGCTGTGAAATTGGCGCCGTTGTCGGTGATGATGCTGTGTGGAACACCATAACGGTGCACAACACTAGATATAAAGTCTATCACTGGTCCGGCTTCGGCCGTTTTAACTGGTTTGGCTTCTATCCACTTAGTGAATTTATCCAGCATGACCAACGACTATTTTTTCTTATGGCTTCCTCCTTTAAGGGTTCCGACCATATCAAGCCCCAGACCACAAAACACCAAGTGATGGGGATTGTTTGTAGAGCGGTCGGTGGCATATGACTTTGGTTGGCGAAAAGCTGGCATCCGACACAATGTTGGACAAGGTCCTGTGCGTCTGCTCGGTCCGTCGGCCAATAGAAACCGATACGGAAGGCCTTGCTTACAAGTTTCCGAGCCGCGGCGTGGTGACCGCCAAGACCGGCATGAATTTCAGTCAAAAGTTGCCGCCCTTCTTCCTCAGAGATACATCTTTGAAGTACTCCGGTAGCGCTTTTCTTGTAGAGTTCTCCCTCGTGAACCTTGTACGCTTTAGAGCGCCGCACAATGCAGCGTGCCTCATTCTGATCCTCAGGGGGTTCTCGAATGTTAATGTAGGCAAAGAAGGGTTCGGTCCATGGGGCAATGACTGCCATGATGAGATGGGCCGACGGTGTAATTTTGGTGGCTGAGCCCCCGGTAATGTCGTTGTGTTCAGAGTTTGGGGTTGTAGTCGGGTCCGGATTGTTGTTGCCGCTCTCCCCTTGCCACACCATGGATGGCTTGAAAAGCCTTTCCAGAAAGATGTTAGGTGGGACTGGGTCGCGCTTGGCGTCGATGCAAGCAAGGACGTCCGCCGCTTAATTACTTTCTCGAGCCACATGGTGAAACTCGAGCCCCTCGAACTGAGCTGACATTTTGAGGACGGCGTTACGGTAAGCCGCCATGTTTGGATCTTTGGCATAAAAGTCTCCATTTATTTGGGATATTGCAAGGTTTGAATCCCTGCGCACTTCTAGGCGTTGTATGCCCATGGAGACAGCCATCCGAAGACCATGCAATAAGGCCTCGTATACGGCTGCATTGTTGGAGTCCGTGTAATATTTGGAGGACGTACTGAACTTTATCTCCGGTAGGGGATGTGAGGACAACGCCTGCCCCTAGGCCAGCCAGCATTTTGGAGCCATCGAAGTGCATGACCCAGTTGGAATATGTGCCGTACTCTTTAGGGATTTCGGCCTCTGTCCATTCGGCAACAAAGTCGGCCAGTACTTGAGATTTAATGTCCCGGCACGGTTTGTATGGTATGTCGAATGGGAGGAGCTCAATGGCCCACTTGGCAATCCGGCCCGTGGTGTTGCGGTTGTTTATTATGTCATTGAGTGGTACCTCGGAGGCCACCATTATTGAGCATTCTTGAAAGTAGTGTCGTAGCTTCCGGGATGCCATGAAGACCGCTTATGCTATTTTCTAGTAATGAGGGTACCGGGATTTTCATGGTGTGAGGACAGTGGATACATAGTATACCAGCTTTTGAAGCGGGAATTTGTGTCCGTCCTCCTCTGGTTCGACGACGAGCACCGCACTTACAACTTGGTGTGTGGCTGATACGTATAATAACTTAATAACATTGGTTCGCCGACGTTTGGCGCGGCTAGGATTGGGTTGCATGCTAGAAGAGCCTTTATTTCTTCCAATCCGGCCGTTGCCGCGTCCGTCCACTCAAAGTGATCGGTGCGTCGAAGAAGGCGATAGAGTGGCAATGCCTTTTCTCCTAATCTGGAGATAAAGCGGCTTAAAGCTGCCACACATCCGAGTAGATTTTGGACTTGTTTGAGGTCTATTGTGTAGCCAACTGTGACAAAGCTCGGATTTTAGCTGGGTTCGCCTCAATTCCCCTATTGGAAATGATGAAGCCCAGCGGTTTTCCAGCGGGAATGCCGAAAACACACTTTTCCAGATTGAGCTTGATGTCGTATGTTTGGAGGTTGTCGAATGTGAGGCGCAGATCGTCTATTAATGACTCAACGTGCCTAGTTTTGATGACTACGTCATCCATGTATGCTTCAACTGTCTTGCCGATTTGTTTCTCCAGGCATGTTTGAATCATGCGTTGATAGGTGGCACCGGCGTTTTTGAGCCCGAAAGGCATAGTGTTGAAACAAAAAGGCCCGTATGGGGTGATAAATGCCGTTGCAGCTTGATCAGACACCTTCATCTTGATTTGATGGTATCCGGAGTATGCGTCGAGGAAACACAATGAGTCGTCCTACGGTAGCGTCGATAATCTGATCGATGCGGGGGAGGGGGAAGGGATCCTTAGGGCAGGCCTTGTTGAGGTCTTTGAAATCGACACGTAGACGCCATGAGTTATCCTTCTTTGGTACCATCACCAGGTTTGCTAGCGAGTCCGGGTGTTTTATCTCTCGGATGAATCCGGCTTCGAGTAGCTTGGCTAGCTCCTCCACCATGGCTTGTCGTTTGGGTTCGGAAAAGCGCCGCAATGTTTGCTTGACCGGCTTATATCCCTTCAGTATGTTTAGTCTGTGTTCGGCCAGCCTGCGTGGGATCTCTGGCATATCAGAAGGGTGCCAAGAGAATATGTCCCAGTTTTCGCATAGGAACGCCCTAGTGCGGCGTCAACCGTGGGGTCCAGTTGTGCCCCGATGGATGTTGTCTTCGTGGAGTCTGTTGGATGGACTTGGAATTTGACTATTTCGTCTGCTGGTTTAAAGGAGGTGGATTTGGGTCGCTTATCAAGGATCACATCGTCCCTATCCACCATGGAGCGCAACACGGTTAATTCTTCGGCTGCGAGGGCTTCAGACAACGCCTCGAGGGCCAAGGCTGCGGTTTTGTTTTCGGCGCGGAGTGCTATGTCCGGATCACTGGCAAGAGTGATGATACCATTGGGCCCGGGCATCTTGACCTTCATGTACCCGTAATGGGGTATAGCTTGGAAGCTTGCAAATGCATCTCTCCCTAATAAGGCGTGATATCCACTGTTGAAAGGGGCCACTTGAAATGTTATCTCTTCGGACCGATAATTCTCCGGCGTGCCGAATACCACATCGAGTGTGATTTTTCCCGCACATCGCGCCTCCCAACTGGGAATAATTCCTAGGAAGGTCGTGCTCCTTTGCTCAATGCGGCTCGTGTCTATTTCCATTTTGTGGAGAGTTTCCTCGTAAATGAGGTTTAGTACGCTGCCGCCGTCCATGAGCACTTTGGTAAGCCGAAAGCCGTCCGCGATAGGACCGAGGACCAATGCGGCTGTGATAACCCACAAGTGTAGGGGATCGCAACAGCTTTCAAGGGTAGAGTATTCAACCCAAATTTATTGATTCGACACAAGGAGAGCCAAAGAATATTCTTAAGTATTAGCAGTTGAGTTGTCAATTCAACCACACCTGGATAACTTAGTATCTGCAGCTAAGTATTTAGTAGCAAAGTAGTATGATAGTAATGGTAACGATAGCAAAAGTAATATTTTTGGATTTTGTAGTGATTGTAACAATAGCAATGGAAAAGTAAATAAGCGAAGCACAATATATGAAAAGCTCGTAGGCATTGGATCAGTGATGGATAATTATGTCGCATGCGATTCCTCATGTAATAGCTATAACATAGGGTGACATAGAACTAGCTCCAATTCATCAATGTAATGTAGGCATGTATTCCGAATATAGTCATACGTGCTTATTGAAAAGAACTTGCATGACATCTTTTGTCCTACCCTCCCGTGGCAGCGGGATCCTAGTGGTAACTAAGGGATATTAAGGCCTCCTTTTAATAGAGAAATGGACCAAACCATTAACACATAGTGAATACATGAACTCCTCAAACTACGATCATCACCGAGAAGTATCCCGATTATTGTCACTTCGGGGTTGTCGGATCATAACACATAATAGGTGACTATAGACTTGCAAGATAGCATCAAGAACACACATATATTCATGAAAACATAATAGATTCAGATCTAAAATCATGGCACTCGGGCCCTAGTGACAAGCATTAAGCATAGCAAAGTCATAGCAACATCAATCTCAGAACATAGTGGATACTAGGGATCAAACCCTAACAAAACTAACTTGATTACATGGTAAATCTCATCCAACCCATCACCGTCCAGCAAGCCTATGATGGAATTACTCACGCACGGTGGTGAGCATCATGAAATTGGTGATGAAGGATTGTTGATGATGACGACGGCGACGAATCCCCCTCTCCGGAGCCCCGAACGGACTCCAGATCAGCCCTCCCGAGAGGTTTTAGGGTTTGGCGACGGCTCCGTATCGTAAAATGCGATGAAACTTCCTCTCTGATTTTTTCTCCGCGAGACGGAATATATGGAGTTAGAGTTGAGGTCGGTGGAGCTGCAGGGGGCCCACGAGACAGGGGGGCGCGCCCAGGGGGGTGGGCGCCCCCCCGCCCTCGTGGACATGGTGTGGGCCCCCTGGTCTTCATCTTTTGCCAGTATTTTTTATATTTTCTGGAACTTATCTCCGAGGATTTTCAGGTCATTCCAAGAACTTTGGTTTTCTACACATAAAACAACATCATGGCAGTTCTGCTGAAAACAGCGTCAGTCCGGGTTAGTTTCATTCAAATCATGCAAGTTAGAGTCTGAAACAAGGGCAAAAGTGTTTGGAAAAGTAGATACGTTGGAGACGTATCAACTCCCCCAAGCTTAAACCTTTGCTTGTCCTCAAGCAGTTCAGTTGATAAACTGAAAGTGATAAAGAAAAACTTTTACAAACTCTGTTTGCTCTTGTTGTTGTAAACATGCAACGCCAGCATTCAGGTTTCAGCAAATATTATTAACTAACCATACTCACAGTAACACCTCCATCTCACAATTACTCATATCAATGGCATAATCAACTAGCGAGCCATAATAATAAAACTCGGATGACAACACTTTCTCAAAACAATCATAACATGGTATAACAAAATGGTATCTCGCTAGCCCTTTCCGAGACCGCAAAACATAAACGCAGAACACCTTTAAAGATCAAGGACTGACTAAACATTGTAATTCATGGTAAAAGTGATCCAGTCAAGTCATACCCAATATAAACCAATAACAATGAATGCAAATGACAGTGTGCTCTCCAGCGGGTGCTTTTTAATAAGAAGGTGATGACTCAACATAAAAGTAAATAGATAGGCCCCTCGCAGAGGGAAGCATGGATTTGTAGAGGTGCGAGAGCTCGATTTTGAAATAGAGATTAAATAACATTTTGAGTGGCATACTTTCACTGTCAACGCAACGACTATGAGATGGTTGTATCTTCCATACTACATGCATTATAGACAGTTCCCAAACAGAATGGTAAAAGTTTATAGTCCCCCACCACGAACAAGCATCAATCCATGGCTTGCTCGAAACAACGAGTGGCTCCAACTAACAACAACCCTGGGGGAGTTTTCTTTAATTATATTGATTTTCTTTCATCTTTTTGGATCATGGGACTGGGCATCCCGGTTACCGGCCCTTTCTCATGAATGAGGAGCGGAGTCCACTCCTCTTGAGAATAACCCACCTACCATGGAAGATATAGGCAGCCCTAGTTGAAACATGAGCTGCTCGAGCATACAAAACAGAATTTCATTTGAAGGTTTGGAGTTTGGCACATACAAATTTACATGGAACGGCATGTAGATACCGCATATAGGAAGGTATGGTGTATGGTGGACTCATTGGAATAACTTTGGGGTTTAAGGAGTTTGGATGCACAAGCAGTATTCCCGCTTAGTACAGGTGAAGGTTAGCAAAAGACTGGGAAGCGACCAACTGAGAGAGTGACAAGAGTCATGAACATGCGTTAAAATTAATTCACTCCGTGTACAAGTATGAGTAGGATATAATCCACCATGAACATAAATATCATGAAGGCTATGTTGATTTTGTTTCAACTACATGCGTGAACATGTGCCAATTCAAGTCACTTAATTCATTCAAAGGAGGATACCATCCCATTATACAACATCATAATCATTCTAATAGCATGTTGGCACGCAAGGTAAACCATTATAACTCATAGCTAATCAAGCATGGCACAAGCAACTATGATCTCTCAATGTCATTGCAAATATGTTTACTTCATAATAAGCTGAATCAGGAACGATGAACTCATCATATTTACAAAAACAAGAGATGTTGAGTTCATACCAGGTTTTCTCATCTCAATCAGTCCATCATATATCGTCATTATTGCCTTTCACTCGCACGACCGAACGATGTGTATAATAATAAGAGTGCACATGCATTGGACTAAGCTAGAATCTGCAAGCATTTATTTCAAGAGAGAAGACAAAGTAATATGGGCTCTAAGTTAAATAGACAATCATGCATATGAGAGCCACTAAACATTTTCAATATGGTCTTCTACTCTCAACCCCCAAAGGAAAGAAAAGAAAATAAAACTATTTACACGGGAAAGCTCCCAACAAGTAAAAGAAGAACGAGAAATCTTTTTGGGTTTTCATTTTAATTTCTACTATAAGCATGGAAATTAAACTAACTAATTTTTTTGGTTTTTCTTAAGTTTTATCAAACACACAAGAAGAAAACTAGAAAAAGAAAATTAAAATAGCATGGACAATACAATGAAAGAGTATGAGCACCGACGACTAGAATAGTGTGTGAAGATGAATGTAAAGTCGGTGAGAAATACGTACTCCCCCAAGCTTAGGCTTGGCCTAAGTTGGTATAATGCCACGGACCGCGGCTACTCTCCCCAGTGTACTGACGGGTGTAATCAGGATACCACTGGCTAGCCATCTCCTCTGGATCCCACTGGTAGGATGATGCACGATAAGGGTCCGGTGAAGGTTCTGGCTCGGGCTCAGGATCTGGAGTGGATGCTTGGCCTCAATGAGCGTACACCGCTTCTGGTGTGACAAGATATTTATCTGCAGTCAAATCAAGCAACAGAGGTGCAGGCAGAATAATAGTCTCATTGTCTTTCTTATTAAATCTCAAGTTATAAAGGAGCATCTTATCATCATTATGAACAATAAACTCATGTGCTACCATGCTCCTGTAATCTAAAATGTAAGGAGGCAAAATTGTCTCCTCTTCCTCATAGTGCCTAATAGGTATCTCAAAATGTCTAGCAAGACGTGCAATATAGATACCTCCAAAGATGGGGCCTTTTGTACGATTCAGGTTTAGACGTTTAGCAATAACGGCACCCATACTAAAACTATTATCACCAAACAAGGCATGGAATAGAATAATAATATCTGGAACACTGAAGTTTCCACTATTCCCACGACCAATCAAGCATCTACTAGCAAATATGGCAAAGTAGCGTAAAATAGGAAACTGTATGCTAGAGATTCTCGCATCGGAACCCTTCTTTGGATCCCCTACAGTGATAGTGTTAACAAAGCCATCCACATCCCTAAGATGTGGTTCCTCTAATTTTCGCTCAAAGGGTATCCTACATACTGCGCAAAAATTACGTAAAGACATTTCCGTGAATTCATCATATAAATGACATGATACTGAAGGCGGTGACTTCTTAGGATAATAATAAAAGTTTTGCACGAAAGTATTGGTAAGTAAGAGATACTGATCGATCCGGTCGTGGAGGAAATCGATGAGGCCTGCATTCTCGACCAAAGAATAAAAATCTTCATAAATTCTAGCTTCTCTTAAGAAATTATCGCATGGCCATTCACACGGCCGTACTTCCGCTATTTGAGGAAGATTATACTTGGCCTTTTCCTTCTCTTTAGCTTGTTTTTCCTTGGAGCCTTGGCTAGAAGAGCCCCTCAAAAATCTCTTTAATATTTTCTAAAAATTTCTGAAACTTTA
Source organism: Triticum dicoccoides (assembly GCF_002162155.2). Lineage (NCBI taxonomy): Eukaryota > Viridiplantae > Streptophyta > Magnoliopsida > Poales > Poaceae > Triticum > Triticum dicoccoides. The sequence continues at coordinate 678,982,172 of NC_041391.1, forward strand.
GTAACTTCAAGACAAAAGTAAACAAAACTAAACAAAATTGATAGAAACTACTCCTACAAGTGCCTAGAGCCTATATCATGCATTAGAATTACTTGGGACCTCATAAATTTAACATGCAAAATCAAGAACAGGGTCACCAAGGCAGCAAGGATTTGCAATGAATAAAGCACTAGAACAAAAACTAATTGGACCAATGGAGGAGTCACATACCAAGCAACAATCTCCCAAAGCAGTTTTGTGAATGGAGCTTTTAGCAAAGAGATCGAAAATCATAGCAAAATGAGCTAGAACTCGTGCTTGAGCTGTAGGGGATTTTTTTGGGAAGAAGATGGAGTGTGTGGGTGCTGGCATAAGTGGAGGGGGTCCACCAGGGGCCCACGAGACAGGGGGGTGTGGGCGCGTCCTCCACTCTCGTGGCCAGATGGCAGACCCCCCTGGAGTGTTTTCAGTGGCTAAAATCTTCAAATAATTCAAAAAAAAATCATACTAAATTTGCAGGGCATTTGGGGCACTTTTATTTTCGGGATATTTTTCATTGCACGGATAATTCAGAAAACAGGAAGATAATACTATTTTTGTTTTATTTATTTTAAATAACAGAAAGTAAAAAGAGGGTACAGAAGGTTGTGACTTCTAGTTTCATCCATCTCATGATCATCAAAATAAATCCACTAACAAGGTTGATCAAGTCTTGTTAACAAACTCATTCTGAATCACATAAAACCAGAGAAATTTCAAAGTGACACTAGGTTACCTCAACAGGGATATGGACATCCCCAACAATAAGAATATCATACTTTTTCTTGACAGTAGGGAGAGGAAATTCAAAACCGCCAATAATGATTGATGGAATTTTCTCAATAGAATTTATGCTATGAACTTGAGGTTGTTTCCTCGGAAAATGTACCGTGTGCTCATTTCCATTAACATGAAGGTGACATTGCCTTTGTTGCAATCAATAACAGCACCTGCAGTATTTAAAAAGGGTCTACCAAGGACAATCGACATACTGTCGTCCTCTGGAATATCAAGAATGACAAAGTCTGTTAAGATAGTAACATTCGCAACAACAACAGGCACGTCCTCACAAATGCCGACAGGTATAGCGGTTGATTTATCAGCCATTTGCAAGGATATCTCAGTGGGTGTCAACCTACTTAATTCAAGTCTATGGTACAAGGAAAGAGGCATAACACTAACACCGGCTCCTAAATCACATAAAGCAGTTTTAACATAATTTATTTTTATGGAGCATGGTATGGTGGGTACTCCGGGATCACCAAGTTTCTTAGGTATTCCATCCTTAAAGGTATAGTTGGCAAGCATGGTGGAGATTTCAGCTTCAGGTATTTTCCTCTTATTAGTAATGATATCTTTCATATATTTAGCATAAGGGTTTGTTTTAAGCATATCGGTTAAGCGCATGCGTAAGAAAATAGGTCTAATCATTTCAGCAAAATGCTCAAAGTCCTCATCATCCTTTGTCTTTGATGGTTTAGGAGGAAAGGGCATGGGTTTCTGAACCCATGGTTCTCTTTCTCTACCATGTTCCCTAGCAACAAAATCACTCTTATCATAACATCGGTTTCTTGATTGTGGGTTATCAAGACCAACAGCAGGTTCAATTTCTATATCATTGTTATTACTAGGTGGAGCATCTACATGAATATCATTATTAGCATTATCATTAGGTTCATGTTCATCTTCGGATTGTGTTTCAGCATCAGAGATAAAAGTATCAGTAGGATTCTCAGGTGTTTCTACATTAGGTTCACTAGAAGCATGCAAAGTCCTATCATTTTTCTTTTTCTTCTTCTAAGAAGAACTAGGAACCTCTAGATTATTATTCTGAGAATCTTGTTCAATTCTCTTAGGGTGGCCTTCAGGATACAAAGGTTCCTGAGTAATTTTACCAGTTCTAGTAGCCACTCTAACAGCAAAGTCATGTTTATTATTTAGTTCATCTAGCAATTCATTCCGAGCCTTAAGCACTTGTTCAACTTGAGTGGTAACCATAGAGACATGTTTACTAGTGAGTTTAAGTTCACCCTTAACTCTAGACATATAATCACTCAAGCATCCCATCATATAAGCATTATTTTTCAACTCTCTACCAACATAAGCATTAAAACTTTCTTGTCTAGCCATAAAGTCATCAAATTCATCTAAGCATGGGCTATGAAATTTAGTAGAGGGAATTTCAACTTTATCATATCTATAGAGAGAATTTACCTTCACTACCTGTGTCGGGTTATCAAGACGATATGTTTCTTCAACAGGGGGTATATTAAGACCATGTATTTCTTCAATAGGAGGTAAATTCTTAACGTCTTCAGCTTTAATACCTTTTTCTTTTATTGATTTCTTTGCCTCTTGCATATCTTCAGGACTGAGAAATAGAACACCTCTCTTCTTCGGAGTAGGTTTAGGAATAGGGTCAGGAGTTGGCTCAATTGGTTTAGGAATTGCCTCAGGAATTGGCTCAGGAAAAGTCCAATTATCTTCATTTGTCAACATATTATTCAATAACAATTCAGCTTGGTCGACTGTTCTTTCCCTGAGAACACAACCATCACAACTATCCAAGTGGTCCTTGGAAGCATCAATTAGTCCATTATAAAAGATATCAAGTATTTCATTTTTCTTAAGAGGATGATCAGGCAAAGCATTAAGTAATCGGAGAAGCCTCCCCCAAGCTTGTGGGAGACTCTCTTCTTCGATTTGCACAAAGTTATATATTTCCCGCAAGGCAGCTTGTTTCTTATGAGCAGGGAAATATTTAGCAGAGAAGTAATATATCATATCCTGGGGACTACACACACAACAAGGATCAAGAGAATTAAACCAAGTCTTAGCATCACCTTTTAACGAGAACGGAAATATCTTGAGGATATAATAATAGCGAGACGTCTCATCATTAGTAAACAGGGTGGCTATATCATCTAACTTGGTGAGATGTGCCACAACAGTTTCAGATTCAGTGCCATAAAAAGGATCAGATTCAACTAAAGTAATAATCTCAGGATCAACAGAGAATTCATAATCCTTATCAGTAACAAAGATAGGTGAAGTAGCAAAAGCAGGGTCATGTTTCATTCTAGCATTTAGAGTCTTTTGTTTCAGCTTAGCTAACAATTTCTTAAGATCCGATCTATCATTGCAAGCAAGAAAATCTCTAGTAGTTTCTTCATCCATAACATAACCCTCGGGAACAATAGGCAATTCATAATTAGGAGGAGAACCTTCATCATCACTTTCAACAATAATTTCATTTTCAATAATTTCATTCTCCCTAGCCCTAGTAAGTTGTTCATCAAGAAATTCACCTACGGCACAGTAGTATCAAGCATAGAAGTAGTTTCAACATAAGTATCATGCATAGTAGAAGTGGCATTATCAATAACATGCAACATATCAGAATTCATAGCAGTAGAAGGTTTAGGTGTCGCAAGCTTATTCATAACATAAGGAGAATCTAGTGCAGAGCTAGATGGCAGATCCTTACCTCCCCTCATAGTTGAGGGATACATTTTAGTTCTTTGATCTTTCAAGTTCTTCATTGTGATCAGCAGATATAAATCCCAAGTGACTCAAAGAATAGAGCTATGCTCCCCGGCAACGGCGCTAGAAATTAGTCTTGATAACCCACACGTGTAGGGGATCGCAACAGCTTTCGAGGGTAGAGTATTCAACCCAAATTTATTGATTCGACACAAGGGGAGCCAAAGAATATTCTTAAGTATTAGCAGTTGAGTTGTCAATTTAACCACACCTTGATAACTTAGTATCTTCAGCAAAGTAGTATGATAGTAATGGTAACGATAGCAAAAGTAATATTTTTGGGTTTTGTAGTGAATGTAACAATAGCAACGGAAAACTAAATAAGCGAAGCACAATATATGAAAAGCTCGTAGGCATTGGATCAGTGATGGATAATTATGTCGGATGCGATTCCTCATGTAATAGCTATAACATAGGGTGACACAGAACTAGCTCCAATTCATCAATGTAATGTAGGCATGTATTCCGAATATAGTCATACGTGCTTATGGAAAAGAACTTGCATGACATCTTTTGTCCTACCCTCCCGTGGCAGCGGGGTCCTAGCGGAAACTAAGGGATATTAAGGCCTCCTTTTAATAGAGAACCGGACCAAAGCATTAACACATAGTGAATACATGAACTCCTCAAACTACGGTCATCATCGAGAAGTATCCCGATTATTGTCACTTCGGGGTTGTCGGATCATAACACATAATAGGTGACTATAGACTTGCAAGATAGGATCAAGAACACACATATATTCATGAAAACATAATAGGTTCAGATCTAAAATCATGGCACTCGGGCCCTAGTGACAAGCATTAAGCATAGCAAAGTCATAGCCACATCAATCTCAGAACATAGTGGATACTAGGGATCAAACCTAACAAAACTAACTTGATTACATGGTAAATCTCATCCAACCCATCACCGTCCAACAAGCCTACGGTGGAATTACTCACGCACCGCGGTGAGCATCATGAAATTGGTGATGGAGGATGGTTGATGATGACGACAGCGACGAATCCCCCTCTCCGGAGCCCCGAACGGACTCCAGATTAGCCCTCCCGAGAGGTTTTAGGGCTTGGCGGTGGCTCCATATCGTAAAACGCGAAGAAAATTCCTCTCTGATTTTTTTCTCCGCGAGACGGAATATATGGAGTTGGAGTTCAGCAGAGCTGCAGGGGGCCCACGACAAAGGGGGCATGCCCAGGGGGGTGGGCGCGCCCCCACCCTCGTGGACAGGGTGTGGGCCCCCTGGTCTTCATCTTTTGCCAGTATTTTTTATATTTTCTGAAACTTATCTTCGAGGATTTTCAGGTCATTCCGAGAACTTCTGTTTTCTACACATAAAACAACATCATGGCAGTTCTGCTGAAAACAGCGTCAGTCCGGGTTAGTTTCATTCAAATCATGCAAGTTAGAGTCCAAAACAAGGGTAAAAGTGTTTGGAAAAGTAGATACGTTGGAGACGTATCAGGCTGGTGCCCGGACTGTTCTGAATTTTGGTTCGTCACTAGCATTAAAAGTTATGGCCGTGTCATTCCAGGGGTTTATTGCTGCGAGTTGGCAGACTTCGGTGAGGCCGCGAAGTGCCCTTTTGCGCCTATTGTTTGAGGCGAAAGTCTCGAAGACTATCAACACTGTAGGGTCGTTGGGATATTGTTCTGCGTTATTTTTGGTGAGGAGATCCTCGCCGCTCTTGGCCACTTGCCGGAGTATCCAACATGCTCTAAGGCTGTGGGTTGGTACAGGATCCGGTGTTGTGTGTATTTTGCATGGCCTATCGAGCCATCCCTCCAGAACGGTTCCAAGCCCCGTAATGGGCTTCCATTTTTTTGTTATTGGATCCGGCGACCGACGAGGGTGCATCCTTTTTGTCCGGACGAGGGGTTGAGTGGAAACCGATGGCTCCCAAGAGGCTGCCTGAGTTTTCCAGGCGCTTTCCATTGCGCAGTACTTCTGTACTATGGTTGCCAAGTCAGCAAAGTGTGATACGTGACGGCGGTTGATTGCATTGAGGATTCCCTCGTCCGTGCAATTTTTGCAGAATAATGAGATTGCGTCTTCATCGCGGAAGTCTTTGATCTTGTCCTTGACAAGGAGGAATCTGGCCCAAAAGTGATGGACCGTTTCTTGGGACTGCTGTCTGATGTGTGTAAGATCGCTTGTATCTAGGTGGGTGGGTGGTGAGGGAGTCCTGGACTAAGGGGTCCTCGGACAGCCGGACTCTATACTTTAGCCGGACTGTTGGGCTATGAAAATACAAGATAGAAGACTTCGTCCCGTGTCCGGATGGGGCTCTCCTTTGCGTGGAAGGCAAGCTTGGTGATTGGGATATGTAGATTCCTTTCTCTGTAACCGACTTTGTACAACCCTAGTCCCCCCCGATGTCTATATAAACCGGAGGGTTTAGACTTGTAGGGTTTAACCACAACCATCATAACCTCATAGGCTAGACTTCTAGGGTTTAGCCATTACGATCTCGTGGTAGATCAACTCTTGTAGTACTCATATTCATCAAGATCAACCAAGCAGGAGGTAGGGTATTACCTCCATAGAGAGGGCCCGAACCTGGGTAAACATTGTGTCCCCTGCCTCCTGTTACCATTAGCCTTAGACGCACAGTTCGGGACCCCCTACCCGAGATCCGCCGGTTTTGACACCGACATTGGTGCTTTCATTGAGAGTTCTGCTGTGTCGTCGAAGATAGGCTTGATGGCTCCATCAATCATCTACAACAATGAAGTTCAGGGGGAGATCTTCCTCCCCAGACAGATCTTCGTATTCGGCGGCTTTGTGCTACGGGCTAACTCACTTGGACATCTAGAGCAGATCGATAGCTATGCCCCTGGCCATCAGGCCAGATTCGGGAGCCTGGATTTGTTGGCCGACATCCACGGAGACTTGATCTTCGACGAGTTCGAGCCCATGACCGAAGTCCATGTCAGCCCTTACGGCACTCATGACACGCTTCTGTGCGGGCGAAGATAGTTGGCTAGCCCGCAACAACAACAATACAAGCGAACCTGGCAACTCTGAAGCCGGAAACAGCAACGGCAAGCCCTAGTGCAATAGACATAAGCGTCGAAACAACAGTGACAACACCGAAGACACGGAGGTCAATGCTGGATTCAGTGGCTCTAAGTCCAGTCAGCGGAAGAAGCCATTAAAGAGAAATAATCCGGGCCCGTCTAGTCTGGACCGCATACTAGACTGACCATGCCAAATCCATGGCACTCCTGATAAACGAGCCAATCATACCAACAAGGAATGTTGGGTCTTCAAATAGGCCAGCAAGTTAAATGCCAAGAATAAGGAGAAAGGGTCGCAAAGCGATGACGATGACAAGGAACCCCGACAACCGAACACAGTGGGACAGAAG
>NC_041391.1:678989171-678999789 GCF_002162155.2 Triticum dicoccoides
ATGAAAATGGTGAACATGATATACGCCACCCATATCCCCAAGAGGGATCGCAATCGTGCACTCAGGGACGTCTACGTGATGGAGCCAGTCGCCCCAAAGTTCAACCCATGGTCCTCCTGTCCGATCACCTTCAATCGCATGGACCATCCGACTAGTATCCGTCATGGCGGTTCAGCCACACTGGTCCTTGACCCAATTATTGATGGATTCCATCTCACGTGAGTCCTCATGGATGGTGGCAGCAGCCTGAACCTCCTCTATCAGGATATATTGCGCAAAATGGGTATCGATCCCTCAAGGATCAAGCACACAAAAACCACCTTTAAAGGTGTCATACCAGGTGTAGAGGCCTGCTGTACGGGCTCAATCACACTGGAAGTGGTCTTCGGATCCCCGGATAATTTCCGAAGCAAAGAGTTAATCTTCGATATTGTCCTTTCCGCAATGGTTATCATGCACTGCTTGGACGAACCACATTCGCTAAATTCAATGCGGTGCCGCACTACGCCTACCACAAGCTCAAGATGCCCGGACCACGCGGTGTAATAACGGTCAACGGAAATACGGAGTGCTCCCTCCGTACTGAGGAGCATACCGCGACCCTTGCAGCATAAGTACAGAGTAGCCTTTTAGGCAGAACCTCAATTCGGTAGTAAAGCCCCCGAACACTGTCAAGCGAGTTCGAACTACTCTACAGCAGGACCGTCCAGCTCGTCCAGAGCTCGATTAGCAATTCAGCCTCTGTCCTAGTCCCAATCAAGCGGTGAAATTTGTGCCGCGCGTACATAACTACAGACTCAAAATACCATGGGATGGACGGAGGCACAGCTAGACCGTGGTCCACAATGCAGCTCAACCGCTCCCGGACTCATATACCTTCACCTTTTCTTTTTATATCAGGTTTTTCTCTTCTCGAGGATTTTTCTGATAACTTGATCATCGGGCCCATCATGGGACGGATACACCAAGGAGGCAAGGAGCTATGACGTACAAGGGAACCTCGAGGTGGTCTCTGCTAATGATCGTTATACCTATTTTGAATACCCGCACGCAGCTCGCCCTTGGTCATGGCATGTCAAATAGCCTTACTTTCTTATCACATTAGTTGTACAAGTATGCCTCGACGTATTAATCAAATTACAATGGAAAATAATTTGCAGCGTCAGCTTATTACTTGATTTTTTTCCTTGTATTTGTATTTATTTTTATCAATTGCACCCGTACACTCTGGTACGCACTACTTCGCCAGGGGCTTCATCACGCCCCGCAAGATGGCAATAAAGTCCGAACACTTTTATAGTACAGTTCGGCACCTCGAACTTATAGCATTATATGCATTGGCTCCGAATCATGTCTTTGGTCAATAGTTGGGTTGCCCGGCTCCTGTGCTTACTACCTTACGTTCCGCTATATCGGCTTGGGTAGTAAAGGAGAACTACTGCGATTGTGTCCCGGTTCTTCCAGACGAGCACCTCAGTAGAGAAAGCCGAAAACTGACTGTCATGATGCGGCGAGAGCTGGTCAGCTGTTCGAGAGGTTTCAAATCCTTAGAGATTTTTTCCACTTTATGCGAGGAATCGGTTCTTATCCGATTAGGCGCGTATAGCGCCCCGAGTTCGGCCTTCCGAACACCAGGGACAACGCCAAAATTTTCATTGTCAAACTCCTATGGCTAAGTGAGGGTGATAAAGCCGTATAGTCTGATTGCCTTGTTCGTTGCGCTAAAAACCTCCTTTAAGGACCAAAAGGTGGAGTAAAGAGTGCTTAGATTCATCCCGAACACTCCCGTACTATTTACGTGGGGGCAAAAGCTGATGACTGGCCAACTCTCAGATTTTCATAAACGGCCGCACAGGAGGTAAAATTTTAAAGTAACAAACATTATATTACATAACGACCTAGTTTCATATTACAGGATAGGATACCATGAATGTTTTCATGGGAATATGATATCCTAGGCACATTGCTCCGCCACAAGGCGGGATCCCTCTAGGACACTGTCAAAATACAGCTCAGGTCGGTGGTGCTCCTTGCCCTCAGGCGGCCCCTCGGTCATCAGCTTCTTGGCATCCATCTTCGCCCAATGCACCTTGGCACGGGCAAAGGCCATTCACGCACCTTCATTGCAGACCGACCGCTTTATAACTTCATGCCGCGGGCATGCACTCACAAGCCGCTTCATGAGTCCAAAATAGCTGCTGGGCATGGGCTCGGCAGGCCATAGCCGGACCATTAGGTCCTTCATGGCTAGTTCGGCCGCCTTGTGCAGCTCGACCAGTTGTTTCAGCTGGTCGCTAAAGGACACTAGATTGTCTGGTCCAAGGTATTGAGACCAGAACAACTTCTTCATAGAGCTCCCTTCTTCGGCTCGATAGAACTCTGCAACATCTGATATGCTGCATGGCCTTCACATACTTACTTTGCATAATAAAAGCCTTACCCGCCGTGATCGTCTTGGCTGCCTGGATTTCCTGGAGGGTGCTCTGGGCTTTGGCTCGGGCATCTTGCGCACTCTGGCGGGCCTTGGCAAGTTCGGACTCTTGAGTCTCAGAATCACACTCCAAGGACTCGTACTTCTTGATGGCGTTCTGGAGCTCTTGCTGGACCTCACTGACCCGGGCCTCCTACTTCTCGTGCGCGGTGCGTTCCTTGGCCGCTTTGTCCTTGGCCTTGGCTAACGCCTTCTTGAGGGCCACCACCTCGGTCGTTGCCCCTAATAAAGTTCATGACACTTTTGTCAGCACTAACCATTCATCCTTCCTAAATATACACGTAGGTTACTACATATCTTTGGTTTCTTCCAACTGCTTCTTCACAAGGCCGAGCTCTTCCTCGGCCCGCTCTAGATTCTGCTTCAGTCCGGAGACCTCCGCAGTATGTGCGGTAGCAGCCAGCAACGATGCCTGCTTACTCACATAGACACCTTATGTTAGACTCCTGCAAAAATCATTTTGATTCTCCGTTTGGCTTTTCTTTCCAAACACCAAACAGACCATCAGGGGCTACTGCCTACACTGCGATATTATTTTTACAATTACATTACTTACCTCAAAGCCTGTTAGAAGGCTAGTGCAGGCTTCGGTCAGTCCGCTTTTGGTGCACTGGATCTTCTCAATCATCATACTCATAAGAGTACGGTGTTCTTCAACAATGGAAGCGCCTCGCAGCGCTTCCAGCAATCTATCCGGTGCCTCTGGATGGACAGAGGTCACCGGCGGAGTTGGCTCACCCCCCTCGTTCTGAAGAGGCGGCCTGCCTGAATGCGGAGCCACATGAATCTCCAGGGCTGTATTCGGCTGGGGGCCGAGTTGGATATAGCCCCCATCGCCGGTATGTTCGGCAACCGGGGTTTTACCCTCCGGCACCACCGGGACGGCCTCTTGAGCCTCCCCTTGGCCTGGGATCTTCGAGAAAACACCTCGGTGTTGTACACAGCCATGGGGGAGGAGGCCGTCAGAAGGTGTCGGTGGGAAACGACACCTATGGGATCACGAGGATCCCTTCTGCGGTTGCCGGGGCGCAGGGCTGTGAGAAGAGCAGGATTAGCAACCAGCACAAGGATCATTTACCCAGGTTCGGGCCGCGAAGATGCGTAAAACCCTAGTCCTGCTTTGGTGGATGTATTGAGTGTTCTTGAGCTCTTGAACTAGCTATGGTGGCTACGTGGTTCAAAAGAGCCGAATCCCGCTCCAGTACGCCATGGGCCTCCTTTTATAGTCGAAAGTGGCTGCCACAGTGGCACACAGGAGGTGGAAAGGCCTATAGTGCTATGAGATTATCGCTTGTATTATAGGACAGGACGCATTTAATGCGTTGCTTAGGTGTCTTCTTGCTTTATCGGGGACGGGAGCGAGGCCCGTCCCGTCCGTCGCCGCTCCTCGTTGCTTCGACACGTGCCCTAGCCAGCGATGCATGCGGCGCCATGTTGGCTGGCAAGCAGCTGAGGTGGCACAGTGGTGTAGCCTTCACGAAGATCTGCATGCTACCATGCAGGCGTGTGCTGAGTTGGCCTGGAAGCTGCATGTTGCCATGCAGGTGCCTGCCCAGCTGGTTGTGCTGGCAGCTGCATGTGAACGATGATGGAGACTTAGTTGGTGCGGGCCTGGCAGTGGCCCTGCTGACGCCCTTGGCAAGGGCCTTGCCGGGTGGCCCGGCAAGGGTCTTGCCGTGGCGCGCTGTCATCCCCGGCAAGGATCTTGCCGGGGGTCTTGTGTGTTTCCTCGGCAAGAATCTTGTCGAGGATCGTTGCCTTCCAATCCTCATCTGATCTTGAATATTCTTTGTCTTCACAAAGATCTGCATGCCACCATGGAGGTGCCTCCCGAGCCCTGGGCCAACGTGGTTGATGGTGTTGGAGACCGTGGGTTCGAGGGTGGCTCACTTCGCTGGTGTGGGCGAGCGGCCCCGGCAAGGGGCTTGCCGGGGCTGCTGAGGCTGCCCTGGCAAGGGTCTTGCCAGGGAAACCTGCTTCGTCCATCTGCTCTCTGTGGTCTCGGTCTTCGGTGTTGCGCTGATTGTTTCTGTGTTTGTGGATCTGATTTCCTGTCTCCGCCCTGCTTAAGTGTGGCCGTGGGTGCTGCTCTGACTGCCCGTGCACAAATAAGGGGTATAACAGAGCGCCCCTATTTTAGTACACCGACAGGAGCCCCCGGGCCTGGTCCACGCACAAGCGCGACGCGTTGTTGGGCCAGGCCCAGAACGCGTTGTTGCGCAGGCGGGGTGGTTTTTACTGCGGTAAAACTTTTCGTCCGCTGTGCTTCCCCACGACCTGCATTGAATGCGCGACGTGGGGGTCGCACATGCGTCCATGACCGAAGCACGCTGGTGTCATCTTGCGGTGGATAGTAAAGAGGCAGCTTGAGTGTCCCCTTGAGACCGCAGGGCCACCACTCATTTACTGCCCTTACTTGGGAACCGTCGCTCCACGCGTCCCTTTGCGCCCGTCTCTTGCGCCACGTTTGCTGCATGCATGACACAGAGCGAATGACAGGTGTGCGGGATACGGGAAGTCGCGCGTGCGTGGGTCGGTTCCCCACGCGCCTTCAATTGGGCGGGGAGGGCGGTCGATGGCCTTGCTCGTTGTCACTTCAATGAGCCGGATTGGTCGAAAGGGGCGGCTGAGCCCTGCCCCTGCGCCTTTATAAGGAGGGAAGCGGGAGGAACGGCGCCTCTCAATCCTTCGCCATCCGCTTCTCTCCGTTCCTGCTCCCTCCTTCCTTCTGCCATGGCAAGGGAGCCTGGCGATGCTTCATCGGTGGTGGAGAGGGTCTCGACTAGACAATGGATCGCTCCTCTCCAAGAGCTCGTGGCGGCAGAGCCAGCCGTTAGAGGAAGGGGGGGCCGAGGTCGAGGCCGTCGTGGTGCTTGGGGAAGAGGAGGACGGGGCGGCGCATCGGCCTCGCCTCCACCAGCGGTCCCTCCCCCGGTGGAGGGCCACGTCGGGGACAACCCCTACGAGGTCTTCCTCAGGCTGCGCCAGCCGCCGCGTTGTCGTCTTTGTCTCCCGACCCCATTTGTGCGGGAGATGGAGCTGGACCCGCCGCAGGTACTACGGCTGCATATGAGGGGCTGTGGGAACAACGGTACATGGGCCAACGTCGAGTTCCCCGCCCCTCACGTCATGAATCTTTGCCGAGGATGGAAGATCTTTTCCCGTATCCATAGCCTGACGGAGGGGCTCACTCTCCATTTCATGTTAATGGAGAGCGGACTCCTCTCCGTCATGGTCTTTGGGCACTTCCGGACTCTCGTAAGGTATTGTGTGGAGAGCTCCTCTGATGACGAAGACTCCTCCTCGAGCGAGAGTGACAAGGAGGACAGCGGCAGCGACGACGAGGGTAACAGGCCGCAGGACGACGGGTCCGACTAGGCGTCGGGCGCGCCACTCCGGGGCGACACCGGCGACCCCATCATCCGTGTCGCCGGCTCCCTGAACTTCTCGGGGCCGTCTCCTTGGGCGGCTAGCTTGGGGGGCAGGAGCATACGAAGAGGGCAGGTGGCAGGCCGTCAAGCCGAAGTACGCGGGCACCGATGCCTTCGTCGCGTATTGTCGGTCCTGCCGCCTAGTCTTCCAGCTCTTCTCTCGTCATCATCATCACCAGCTTCCCTTCAGGGTGGCCACCGGGATGTTCTCCTGGTGCCTTCTGCTGCTCATACCTTGCCTATGCGCCCCTTATGCCCTTTTGCTTTCTTGTTTCATTCCCTGAGGAGAGGGACAAGAAAGGGATTACGGGCACCTTATCTTTTCTCAACTTGTAAGCCCACGGGCCTTATTTAGATCTAAAACTTGTAATCTCCCTGTTCATGTTTATGTTCCGTACTTACTGTACCTGTATGGAACGTATTAATGGAAAAAGGGTGCTTGTCGGGTCTTGTGCGTGTGTGTGAGCAAAGCCCATACCAAGGAACAAGTCCTTGTTATTTTTAATATAAGAATCGTTGCCCGCAGCAGGCCTTGCCGTTAACCCACTCCATTCGGCCATCATTACAAAAAAATACACTTCCGTCATGATACGTGTTTGTCATAGTAGGTCGCATTTTTTTCATGCATGTACATCCATGACGATTTTATGACAGAATCAAGATAGTCATACCTGTGTTGTCGTAGAAGTGTTCCATGACATTACCAAAATTATCATCATGGAAGTGTCCACTTCCATGACGATAAATCGCGCGTCACAGAAGTTCTTTCGTCAAGGGTGACCGACACGTGGCATCCACTGTAACGGAACACCGTTAAGATATCAGGTCCGGTTTTGGATCCGATAACCCGTTAATAGCCCCGACCAATGGGGATCTTCCATGTGTAAAATCATCATTGGCTGGAGGAAACACGTGTCGGCTCACCGTTGGGATAGATGTCATCCACTCATTGGACCGAAGGCGCCTATGATACGGTGACACGTGGCACGGCCCAACAGAGGCCCATTCTTGTGAAAAGGCCGACCCGTTTAACTTGGTCAAAAGGTGGTGGGCCGCCCCACAGAAAGCATATTAACAGCGTATTCGCATATAGCCCATTTACAGCCCGCTAACCCAGGGCCCGTTACGACCTCTCCGAATTAGGCCCAGTAGCATTATTTGGGTCGTCCAATATGATTCCAACCTGTTTTAACTTCCGGCCCATGTGTGGCCCATGACTTCTTTCGGCCCATATGAGGCCCTTTGTAACTCCTGACCCATTAACGGCCCGTTATTCCATTGGGCCGTTTCCAGCCCAAGTTATCTTTCGGCCTTCTCAGGGCCCATTGATTCTTGGGCTCATTTGCAGCATTCGGTTACGTACGACCCGTTACTGTCATTTTCTACTTGTGGGCCAAATTCAGCCCATCGTTACAGTCGGCTAGTTTGTGGACCGTTAATACGTTGGGCTGTTTTCATGTCAAAAAAACCCGTTGGGCTGTTTTCATAGAGTTATCAAATACGACCTATTAACGGCCCGTTATGGTCCACGAATAGTACGACCCATGATTGGTGAAATGATGATACTGTGACACTCCAAAAATTTTGTGACATTTTGTTTTCAGAAAGAGCCTTGCTTGGTTTGAAAGAAGGTCATTTGAACCCTTCCTAAAAACCATCTTCTAAGTTTGCCCTCTCAAAAATCCTTTTCTTGGATTTGGTTTCTTTTAAAATAAAAACCCCTTTTAGTTTTGGGCTCTTTGTGGTTTTGATCCCCTTCAAAAATTTCACCATGCTTCCTATGGTGAATTTTTTTCCCAAAAACCTTTCCTCCCACTTTAGTTCAACCCAAACATTCTGTCAAAACTAATAAAATCCATTTTTGGATTTTATTCCAATTATTTCTCCTCCCAAAATAATTCTGTCTATACTTTTGAGCCTAGGTGGATTGCAAAGCAAGTGCTTTAATGCTTTTGACTTTTGATCTCAACTCAACACCCCTGGATAGTCCTTTGTACCCACAACCCAGAACCATCTTGATCCACTCTTCTCCTGTTCAAAATTTTCAAATTTCACTCACTGCAAGTTTGGACTAGATTTGCCAAATTTGGTGAAATTCATATCTACACATCTCCAAAAATTCCACAAATATTCAGGCAGCCTCTAGGTGCAATGAGAGGTCCCTCCACCAAAAACCAGCTCAAGGAAAAATCCCTACATGCCTGGATCATTCGGTGGAACACCTTGCATGCACTGTTCTAGTCATATTCAGTTAAGTTCAGAATTCAGTGTCGATCTTCGTTAGTGACTTCAGTCACGAGCTCACAGTGCGCTTGGCACGTAGCTCACGGCCAGGCTTGCTTGTCCGGGGCCTCACACGCGCGCTTGGCGCCTTCCTGGCGTTGGTGGCACCCTGGCCCTCCTGCGCCGGCGTGTCTTGCGGCGGCCGTAGCGCCGTAGCGGCCGACAGGAAGCAGAACGGCGGCGCAACGCCGTTAGGCGCCGCCCAAGCATCCTGGTAGCTCCGCGTGGCCACCTCCTTGCCAGCGCACGCATGCAGCACCATCGCCGTGGCGCGACACGTGCAGAGTGCGCTCTCTGCCGCCGACGGGCCGTGCGGCTGTTCCGTCGAGGGCAGGCCGTAAACCTCCCTCCCGTGCTGAGCTGGACCCTAAAATGGCACCTCTATTTCACCTAGGCGATGCTCAAACCCCTAAGCCGACCGTCCGGCCACAACGCCACCGTAATCAAATCGCCGGACTTATCCGTTCACGGCAACCGACTCGGGCCGGCTATATATAGCACCCCTGAGCCTGCTCTCGCCCACGCACGACTCCACCACCGCACTAGACCCCGCCCAGCCACTGGGAGAGCCCCGAGGGGCCCTTCTTCCCCGACTCCGGCCACCCCGCTCCGCCTCGGACTCCACCTCGATTCGCTCCGGTGAGGCCGTCTCCGGCGCTCTAATTTCGTCAGCAGCCCTCACGAGCAACTAGGAGACTAACCCCCACTCCTATTTGATCCCCGCAGCTCCCTCCGGCGAGATCCGCCGTCCGCCGAACCGCCGTCCGCCGGAGCAAGGGCCGCCGTCGACACAGTGCTCGCCGGCGACCACCACCACCACCCACAGACGCGGAACGGTGCACTGATCTCGAAGGTAACCCCCGATCGCCTTGCCTCGCCGTGGATTGCCGTCGGCGACCACCGCACCTCTCGGGCGCCGTCGTGCTCTGTTTCTCTGTTTGAACTTTCAAACCCGACAGGTAGAGCCCGCCTGTCAGCCTCACAGCCGTTTCTTTTAAACGAAACGTTATTTGTACTTTTACACCGAACCCCCTGGAAGTTTTCTGTTTCATTACAGATGAATCCTTGGGTTAAAACACTTATAACTTTTTATCAGAAGGGAATTTTTGGGTGATTCTTTTTCTGTTCTCTTTAGATTTTGGTCTAGGTTTTTAACATATTTATTTTAAAAATATTTGGAACACTTTTCTGTACACTCACGGTATTTACGTTGCGTGCATATCTTTCTTATACCGTAGATACTGGAGGAGGTGATGGAGCCGCAAACTTTGCACAGTTAGACTCCGACTACTCCGAACCAGGCAAGCATGTTTGAACTCTTGATATGATGAGTGTTGTTGCATGTTTGCATTTTAGTATGGTCATGGCATGTTTATGAACATCACCTTGCATGATATATCTCATGCACACAATCGGAAAGTAAGTTTCGGAAAGCATTATGTTGTTGGATACATATTTGCAAAGCCATGTGTTGGTATGAGGATGGGTAAGATGGCAGTGTTGTGACATGCCAGTCTTATGCCAGATTATTTGACTTCCGTGTCGTCATGACACAATTCACATTCCCATTCATTCCATCCTATACTGTCACATGTTTTCCTAAAGGAATATGGCATAGTAAGTTGCAAATCGTTTTCCTGGTACACACCAAGTGGAGAGGCCGGGATGAGGGTTCCATGGCACTGGATTAAAGCCCGTCATCTGGTCAGGGGGCATGGGTGTTTCCGGTTGGGACCGAGAGGGGGGCACCCCTTAGAGCGTGCGTATAGAAATTTGATCCCATGCTATTCGAGGTTGTGGCCTCCCCGTCTCAGAGTTTTTCTTGGATGTTGGCCAGGGTGATTCCTGGCAACGTGAGGTGAAATGGGTGTGTACTAGTTAAATGTATTTCTACTGAAATACCATAAGAGGAACTAGTCCTTCATGACTACGGAAATCCGTTGGCTGTGTTCAGTTCTTCCAAACTCTGCAGAGTCTCAATCTTTCAATTATCTTGTACTTTGTTCAAGTACTATAATTGTCTTATATTGTCAGGTATTCAACCTCGGTAACAAAAACTCCGGTGGGATTTATGTGTGATAAATCCGGTTAAAAGATTATTCTGTGGATGGACTAATTTGTTGTTTACATTCATTATAAGCCCTGTCTGCGATGTCGCTCAGACGTCCGACGGTGGCAGCCCTGTTATTTACTTTTGTTATAAGCCCTGTCTGCGATGTCGCTCAGACGTCCGACGGTGGCAAACCTGTTATTTACTTTTGTTAAAGCCCTATCTATGATGTCGCTCAGACGTCCGACGGTGGTATTTCTTTTAAAAGCCCTGTCTGTGATGTCGCTCAGACGTCCGACGGTGGTATTTCTTTTAAAAGCCATGTCTGTGATGTCGCTCAGACGTCCGACGGTGGTATTTCTT